>NW_004949181.1:986268-1028097 GCF_000317375.1 Microtus ochrogaster
TTACCTTAACATCCAGGAGGCACTGCTGCAGTCAGTGATAAACCTGTTATGTTAAAGTCTGGTTTGTGAGCTTTTGGAGTTTGGAGTTGTGAATGTTCCCAAATTCATTATTGTTTCAAATTCATTATTATTACCACCTGGGCTTTGGCAGCCCTTGTACCCCCAGCTCTATGTTTAATGATGGTCCCTGTAATAACAGCTGAGTGGTTAATCTGGAAATTTAAGTATGACATTGGAGATATAGAGAAGTTGGTCAAGCAGATATGAGAAAGAGGAAGAGAGAGAGAGTATGTGAAGTTTGGGGCATGGAAGAATTGAGTATGGTGATGAAACTTTTATTTTTCTCGAACTGGGGAAAGAGTGGCTGATCTTGGTGTCCTCTGGAACTTAAGGGAGCAGGGCCCTGTTTGAGTTACCACATATGAGGGAGTATCCTAGCTGGAAGAGTGAAAGGTTTAAGGAGGGACAGGTGAATTCAATGAGAGAGTGCCTTGAGTTTGACAACTGTGGGAGTTACAAGAGTTACTTTAAAGGAGCCCTGCCATTTAGGGGAAACGGGTGAGAGGTGTTGGTCTGGAGGATAGAATAGTTCCTGATCTCCTATTTTAATTGGCGGTGGACATGAATTGGCACATAGTTGAGGTTATGAGTAGTCCATGAAATCCCATAATAGGGAGCAAAACTGGGATAGCAGCAGAATAAGCAAGTGACCAGAAAGGGAAGAAGTTTTTGGTAAGAGGCTGGGGGTTAAAACCGGCCACCCAGATGGAAAGGGCAGGAGGTAAAAATTTTACCCAGTCAAGGTGAAGCTCTGTGACATCTTAACAAGAACATTTTTTAAGGAATGGCTAATTCATTCTACCTTCCCTAAAGACTAAGAATGGTATGGGATATGAAAATGCCAGGGGATGTTAAGAGCCTTAGAAAAAGTTTGAGAGATCTGTGAGGTAAACTCTGGGCCATTATTCAACTGAAGAGAGGTGAAAGAACTTGATTTGTTGAAGGAAGCAGAAGGGAGTCAGTGTGGCCCGAGCACCCAGAATTACTGCAGGTTGTGGATGTTCAAGAAAAGTATCACCATAGAGTGAAACAAAGGGTTATGAGGAAGATAAATTTCAACACAGCATGCCTGCTAGGTACTGACCTGATCAAGACCCCTGCATCAAGGGCAGGCAGATCCATTAGCTTTTGATGGAACTGCTCCTTAGTGTCTTCAGATGTAAAATGAGGTTATTGTAATGGTCTGTCCTGTCCCTTTAAGAGACAAGCCACAGCCACTTCCTCCCCCATCTGCTGAGGCAAGCTGATCTTCAGCTTCCAGCCTGAGTCTCTTTCTTTCTCCCTTTCTTTCTTTCTTTCTTTCTTTCTTTCTTTCTTTCTTTCTTTCTGTCTGTCTCTCTCTCTCTTTCTCTCTCTCAGCAGCTTCTGTCTCTCCCTTCTCCTCACTTCTCCCCCCTCTTTTTCTCTCTCTCTGCCTCTCACTTTACTCTTCCCCTCTATAACCCACTAAATACATATCCAACTTCACTCCATATGGCATTCCAATTCGTCTTGGTCTCTCACCTGCCACATGGCTTCCTGCCTGGGACATGGCTGCCTTGGCCTGCCAAGGTCTCAGGACCCACTGCCCACTGCCTGTCACTGCTTGGGGAACTGCAGCCATTCGGGGACCTTCAGCATTTTACTTAAACCATTACATAAACTTCATTGAACTCTACGCCAACAGTTAGTACTATATAGATTTCTCAGAAGTAGACTATGAGGTGAACGGTATTGATTTTGGACAATCACCTGTGCATGGAAGGAGCAAAGACTGACAGAAGGGAAACTGTGTTGTATACTGGATATGACTCCAACTAATATGACAAGAAAATCTCTGTTCCTCCCATCAGAGTTATATCCAGTAGGCTGAAATATCCAAGTCCGTATAGTTTTGCCTAGCTCAAACTCCTTACATGAGTATTGAGTAAAATGGATTTGTTCATTTTTTTTCTGGCTTTGCTTTCACAGCTTAAGCAAACCAGTCTGATAGCTGGGGATCATCTGAAGTTTGGACTTGTTAAAGCTGATAACTGCATCTCTAGGTTTCTTACAGGGATACCCTAAGATAAACACATAGAATATCTGATTTCTATAGCTTTCATATAATACCCTTCTAGCTGATAATCAACTATCTGGAATATGGTGTTGACTTCCCTCCGAAGATTTTTGAAGCAGTTTTAAAGGCCAAATCAGTTTACATTATTCAGCTGTTCAGGCAACATATAAACCACTCCTCCGTCATCCAACTCACCTCCAAATGAAAGTGTTAATGATCTTGATGCTCCTGTTAGCAGATGACATGACAACCCCAATAGCAGTTAATTCCTTCTGGATCATCGTCAAACGCCCATCTTAAGGCTCTGTAGTCTTCCCCCAAATGAATGCTGAGACAAAGATTTATAGCAGTATATTTATTTGGAATAGTGTTCTAGCCAACAGAAATACAATATGGGAATCATGAAAAACGATAAAAACAAAATACTCTTTTAAAAGGACTGTTATTGATGACCTGTGATATGAGTCATTGAGGCCTATTTTATGAAATATGTCCTAGGATTTTCACCTGCAAGATGAAAGAAGAAACTGTCTATACATCTTTTGACTTCTGCCTGCCATTGACTGAGGGTGGCTTGATTTGATGCTCACATTTTCAGCATGCATACTTCAGAGAAACAAGCATATCCTACCTAATGTTTCCTTGAAGTTCCTGCAGCTATAATTAAGAGGCACCAGGCAGAATCCCAAGGAAAATGAAGAAGCTCCAGCTCTTCCTGCAAGAATGGATAAAATCCTTCCTGTGTAGGGTATGGCAGGATGGTGTGAAGTGTGTGTAAAAGGCATTCTACACACAGACTGACAACAGAAGTAGGAAAGTCGGACTTCTTTAAAATAATGTAAAACAAAGCCTGTGTTAAGTCTCAAACTGTTGATAAATGGATACTTAAGTTGTCATTAACATATAAAAGCAGATCTACCTACCAGGTTCTCCCAACAGCCCACAGTCTCTACCTGCTACAAAGCCCTCCTGGCTAGCATACCCTGCCCCCTGTCCTAAACTCTCTAGGCCATGTATTAAACTGGGCTTCCCTCTCCCCAGCTCTTCTGGCCCATGTATAATTCATCTGTTTTGGCTATGCCAGTTTTTTGGTCAGTCTTTTGGCCCAGGCTGCCCCTCTTGGTCAGCGACTCTTCCCTCATCTCCTCACATGGCCCGGGTCAGGGTCATTTTCACTCGGGACCCTCTTAGATATCTCTGCTTCTGGCTGTGCTCTCCCTTTTATCTGCAATAAACCTTCTTCCCCTCCATACAGGTGCAGTCATGTCCTTTCTATGCTATTTCTTTTTTTCATTCATCTAGTGTTATAACTCAGGAGTGACATAAATGAGTTTCCTCCCTGCTCTGAACCAAGCTGCTGATCTGACTCTTCAAATGTATGTATGGATTATTGTTTCTGTTGACTCCTGCCACCATCAAACCTCACCCAAATTCTACAGTCTGCTTTCTCAGCTGCTTCCCCCTTCACATGCTCTAACCATTTTACTCCCTGTGTGTGCCCCAAGTGTTTCTCTGCCTTCTAGAGCCTTCTATATCTCCCAAAGCACCTGTGCAGGCACTCAACTCTCACCACTTGGCTCTGGCCTGCTACACCCTTCTGGGAATCTCTACTTAAAGACACTTACTGTCTCCCCCCCCCATATCTCTTTACTGGTTAAGTGTCACCTCAAGATGCCTGCATTGTCTACTATTAAAAGTCACACCAACACCAGAGTGCCAGTGAAGTCTTCTCACCCCACTCAGCCAGCGCCACACTGAAGGTCAAGGGATGCCTTTTATCTGTGACTTAGAATATACTCTTTGTCAAGTTTCCTATTCTGCTTCTGGACACCCCAGATGGAAATCCTTGTCTCAATGATACTTTGTCCATCTCAGCTACTTCCTCTTACCACCCCTCTGCCTGCAAATCCTGCAGCTTCCTTAAGCTCATCCAAGTTAATGGGACCCTGTTCCCTGGTCTCTCAGCTCCTGTTACAGTCCCACAGCTTCTGCTTTCAGCTCCCTCCTAAGGTTCCCCTGCTCCTCTTGGACTAGCCTCCTCTATCTCTTCCTCAAACACTCTTAGGCTCTCAGGTTGAGCTTCTCTGTAGCTTTTCTAAGTCAGAGCCCATCTGGACCACTATGTGCTCTCACTCAGCTCCCTCTTAGAGTTTATAGAAATTCCTTCCAGTGGAGTTTGTTTTGGAACCTTCTCTCCTCTTCAGACTATAGACAGCTTGGTCTCAGTATACAGATCAATGGGCAAAAACTGGCATGCTTGATTTCCAAATTCTCACAAATCCTGGCAACTGCCTCTGCACAAATAAATGATCCCCAAATCTCCTACAGCCAAGCTTGCTCTGCTTGACACTTCCTCTGCTTTCCACTCTTAAAAAGTCCTTTATCTCTACTCTGTGCCCTGCTCTCAAAAAAAAAAAAATCTCTTAAGACTATGCTGTAAACTCTCTCAGCATTTGAGACTTTATTGGGTGGGATTAAAGAATCTATAAAATCTGTAAAAACATTAGCTTGAAACTTTTAAGAAAATGCTGATAATTATAAGTAATCTTAATTTGCAACAACATATTATATGTTATTCAACTCTTGTTTAAGAAAATATATGTTCATAAATAATAACCAAGAGGCTCTCCTCCATTTTGGCTGATGACCTCATTAAGAGGAAAACAATCACATGACTGGAAGCCATCTTGACTAAAGTTAAAGAGTGCATGTCATATAATTTTCACCACCATCTAAAGATTACCACATAATATAAAGACAACATTCATAAAGCTACTCAGTTCTTCTGAGCTCTTACTTTATAATTGTATCTCTTTTTGTACTAAGGAAACAACAACAGATTTCCAAATTACTTTGGGTTGGTATGGATTTTTGAATGATGATACAATTTTAAGGTTATAAAAGTCTACTCAGGTTAACACACGCTGACTTAGAATTTAAGTCGAACTACTTATGTCATTTCTTACTGTTCAATACCAGGCTTTTAGAAAATTTATATAGATAATAACATACGTTTAATAAATAAACTGTATGTGGTAGTTTGAATGTAATTGACCCACCTAATCTCATAGAGTGTGGCATTATTAGGAGGTGTGACTTTGTTGGAGTGAGTATGCTCACAGAACTGTGTCACTGTGGGGGTGGGTTTTGAGGTCTTCTGTTACGGAATATTACTTGAAGATGTGTTATATCATTTATGCTGTAGAATATTTGTTTAATGATGCAAAGTTGTGGTTTTTTATTTGTTGTTTGTTTTATTATTTGTTTAAAGCTGTGTTGCTTCACCTGCCTAAAACACCTGATTAGTCTAAAACAGAGCTGAATGTCCAATAGCTAAGCAGGAGAAAGGATAGGCAGGGCTGGCATTCAGAGAGAATAAAAAAGAAGAGAAGAGAAGGAGTGAGAAAAGGAGGAAAGAGGAAGCCAGGGGCCAGTCACCTAGCTACCCAGCTACCAGCCACAGAGAAAAGAGGAAGCCAGGGGCCAGTCACCTAGCTACCCAGCTACCAGCCACAGAGAAAAGAGGAAGCCAGGGGCCAGTCACCTAGCTACCCAGCTACCAGCCACAGATAAGAAGGAAAGAAAGGAATATAGAATAGAGAAAGGTAAAAGCCCAGAGGCAAAAGGTAAACAGGATAATTTAACTTAAGAAAAACTGGCTAGAAACATCCAAGAAACCATAAGAAAGAATAAGTCTCTTTGTATTTATTTGGGAGCTGGGTAGCAGGGCCCCCAGAGAGCAAAGAATTAAAAATAAAACAAAAACTACAATTTCCTATACTAAGGATGCCACCCAGTGTCCCAGTCAACTTCCTGTGACCTGAATATCAAAATGTAGCCAGCGCCACATCTGCCTGCACACTGCCATTCTCTCCATCATGGTGATGATGGACTGGAGGTGTGATATCCCAATTAAATGTTTCCTTT
Source organism: Microtus ochrogaster (assembly GCF_000317375.1). Taxonomy (NCBI): domain Eukaryota; kingdom Metazoa; phylum Chordata; class Mammalia; order Rodentia; family Cricetidae; genus Microtus; species Microtus ochrogaster. The sequence goes on from NW_004949181.1 coordinate 992,294, forward strand.
ATAAGAGTTGCTGTGATCATGGTGTCTTTTCACAGCAATAGAAACCCCAACTAAGATAGAAGTTGGCTTGTTGTTGTGATAGGCTGGACCACATTTTGGTTCTGAAGAATTCAGATTTTGATACTTTGGGTTATGATATTTTGTTGTAGAAAGTGACTGCCTTTTGCCCTTGTCTGAAGAATCTGCCTGAGGCTAAAGTGAAGAGTTTTAGATTAATTCCAATGACAGAAGAAATATCCAAACAGCATAGTATAGCTCTGTTGTATGGTTACTAGTGGTAACTCTAATGGTGAATTATAATGAAAAGGCACAAACTGAGCCCAGTAAATTGCAAAAATGAAAATTTTGAGAAGAAAAGGAGTACCAGGAAGTGGAATGGAGCTAAACCCAGTGTTTAAGAAGTAAAATGGATTCAGAAATTGAGTAAAGGGTATGGTTACCTGCTGTGTAAAAAAATCTTATAGGCTATAGATATGTATTGTTGTCATGTGGTCTGTTTTTTTTTTATTTTATAGGGGATTACAGTTAAGAGATTTCATGAATCTCAGAAGAGACTTTAGACTTTTAAGACTTTTTGAGGTTGTTGTAGACTATGGGGACTTTTGAAGTTGAACTGAGTGCATTTTGCATTATGATATTGCTACAAGCTTATCTGGGCCAGGGAGAAGATAGATTTGGTAATTTGAATGTAATTGGCCTCTATAATCTCATAGGAAGTAGTACTATTAGGAGGTGTGGCTTTGTTGGAGTGGGTATGACCTTGTTGGAGGAAGTGTGTCACTGTGGGGGTGGGCTTTAAGGTTTCCTATGCTCAAGATAGCACCCACTGTCTCAGTTGACTTCCTGTGGCCTGCATATCAAAATGTAGCCAGCACCACATCTTCTGGCATGCTGGCATACTCTCCATCATGGTGATAACAGATTGAAACTCTGAAACTGTAAGTGAGACACCCCAATTAAGTGTTTCCTTTATAAGAGTTACCATAGTCATGGTGTCTTTTCACAACAATAAAAACCCTAAGACAGTATATTTGATAAATTAGATTTATTAATTCCTAAGGTCTACTCAGATTAACATTAATATTTATCTACCTTCCTTGTCTTTGCCCCTTTTGATAAACTTTAGCTATTTGGATAAACCAAGTCAAAAAACTGATTTTCTATAATGATGCTTTATAAAAGTATCAGAAAAGTTCTCAGTCTCTATGGATTATATTTATTATTTAAGTTTACTATATTTATGATTTAATGTTTTATTTTGATGCTAAAGGATCTTCAATTAAATCCTCAACTCAAATTTTAAAGCTCACACTTAACAGAGATAAAGCTGTTAAATCTTATAAAAGTTACTAAAACTTGTAAAATGTTATGAAATTCATTTAGTGACAAGCTTAAGCCCCCTGTACAAGGTTTCAATATTAAGTCTAAAATAAGGTATATTTAGTAGACAGATGATCCCCAGATTCTTCAGAGATCTGCTGACAATGGCATGTAAATTCTTTGATGAAAAAGTTTTCCATAATAGACATGCCTCTTCCTTGTGGGAACACTATTGCCTCCAAAGACGATTGATTGGGAACAATGACTCCACCTAAACTATGGTAACACTAACCATTTGGCAAAGTGCCCCATGCCTTTCCTGCTGCCAGGGCACTACCTAAGCTATAGACACTTTTGAATTGATTGCTCTGTCTGATCAAAGTAAGGTAAACCCCCAAGTTCCTTCTCCACAGGAAAATCTCTCAGAGCTAGGTCTGGAAGCCAAAGGCCAGAGCTGCTCTATGTGGCTGCTGAAGGTTAAATGTTGTCCTGCAAGACATCCAAAGACCTATGATCACTGCCCCAATGAAGTCATTGAGACTACAGGAGCCTAGGGCAACTGTCTAGGTTGTGACTAAGTCTCTCATCTTGATTGATACATATGCCATTTGAATGCTACCTTTTCCTGTAATTTATCCTTCTCAGATCTCTAATGCTATTGACTAACTATAACTTCCTCAGTTTATCAGCAGACACACCAGCTCTTCCCCCAAGGACAGAGCTGCCTTCTCAGCTCTCTTCATATATAAAAATCAGGCCTCAGGTTTCACTTCCCAGAGCTACTAGGCCTCCTGCTGAGGAAGACAGACAGTTTTCATTGCCACCAGACTCTGAAAGAGGCAAACTCACAGATACCTTTAACCCAAAATCATTTTTGGGTTCCCAAGTTTGATTTACTATGACTCAAAGGCATGGATATTGTACCTTTTCTGCAATGTGAATTTCAAATGGTGCTAATGCTAACATATCTAAAACCCTTATCTCTTTTTATATACTTTTAAATGATTTGTGTAAGCTTTAGGGAATTGAATTGAATCCATTCACCTCTTGCAGGTAAAACAAACTCCAGGTAAGTACTTCTAAGTTTCCCTGAGGGTGGGATCTCTCTGTCTTCCCTGGTCTTGGGACTCCACCCCCTCAACTTCAGGGCTGTTGGTCCTGGAAGTTCAAGTGCATACCCAAGATAACAATTTTCTTTTAAACTTCTTTGTTTGTTTGGAAGTGTCATCCCAGCCCTCTGGCACTTCTATATCCAAAGGGTTTGGAATGTTTGGGTCCAGGTGTCACCCCAGCCCCGGGCCATCCATATATCCAAGAAGTCTGGAATATTTGGGTGGAAAGTTCCATTTCAAGGCCCCTTCCCTGGGAGTTGCCACAGTCCAGACTCCACCTCTGAGAAAGCCCGTCAAATGGTGACCCCTCCCCAGAGATGGTCAAGACCACTCCCACTGACTATTTAAACTGCCCCCCAGAGAATGAACACATGATCTTTCTGGTTTTCTTTTTCCCTCTCCGTGTTTTTCTGGAGGGCCACCCAGGAGCACTGGCATCCCACTAAACTTGGGCTTTTGCTAATTTGGTTTGATTTGTTCTGATTTGGGTTATTGCATCAGCGGAGAGGTTTATTAGGACATCAAAACTTTACATCTGGAGGTTCCACTGAGGGGGCTGTTTTTTTCCCACTGGCCCAGGGATACATGTTGGAAAATGCCCTCTTGCCTGTGCTTTCTGCCAGGTTAAGATCAGCTTCATCTGGGTAAGTCCCCATTCTTGAGTCCCTGCCATTAGGGCCCAGGGCCTATATGTTTGTTGGACAGTCTGTTGAAGTCGCAGGCCTTTGCTAGCCACCAAACCCCACTGAAAGGGGTAAGGCAGTCCTATGCCCACAGGAAGTAACCAGACTTGAGCTGACACCCCTATATCCAAGGAGTCTGAGATGTTTGGTTGAAAGCATCAACCCCCTGGTACCCCTATATCCAAAGAGTCTGGAATGTTTGGGTCCAGGTGTCACCCCAGTCTCCTGGCATCCATATATCCAAGGGGTCTGTAATGTTTGGTGGAAAGTTTCATTCCAAGGCCCCTCCTCGGGAGTTGCTACTGTCCAGACTCCCCCTCTGAAAAAGCCTTTCAAATGGTGACCCCTCCCTAGAGAGGGTCAAGACCACTCCCATGGTTTGATTTGGTCTGATTTGGATTATTGCATCGGTGGAGAGTCTTATAAGGCCGAAAAAAAAAAAAACTTTGCATTACTTTTGGTCCCATATATATAGCCAATTAACTAAAGACAACAAAATACTCCAAACTCATCATCCCTAAGTGCTTCTCACAAAACTTCCAACCAGCCTGAGCCTCTGCATCCTAGATGCCTCCAAACTGGCTAGCCCCAAGTGGTCCAGTCTCACAGACTTACTCTAAGGCAGCCTGTACTTCCCTCCCCAAGATGGTCTTGAAAAAGCCTGGACAGCAAGTGAAACATCTTGCTCTTCATAGCCTTGGCCAGCATTATAGCGTTCTTAGTCTCCCCAAATGATACCCTACTGACAACAGGAAGTAGCAAAAAAAATTACATTGTTTCTTATCATTTAAAAACGTAGAGGGGATGTTGGGTCTCAAGGCCAGGACAAATAGGTAACTGAGATGCCCATTAACATATAAAACTGGATCTGTCCTCCAGGTTAAGGGGTCCTCCTGGTTGACATACCCCACCCTATCCCCTAGCCCTAATATTGGACTGGGCTTCCCTCCCCCCAACTTCCCTGTAACCCAACTATTTGACTATTCCAGTCTCTTAGGCATTCTCTCGGCCCAGGCTGTCCCTCCTGGTCAGCAGTAGCTTCTCTCCTCTCCCTCCTATTCTCCAGCTGCTCTCCTCTCATGGCCCAGCTCAGGGTCATGTTCACTCTGGACTACTCCAGGTGTCCCTGATGATGTTCTTCCTTTATATACAATAAGCCTTCTCCCCCACCATACCCAGGATCAGTCATGTCTTTCCTTTTTTATTTCTTTTTTTCATTGAACTTTTGTCCTTTCATTTATTTCTGTTGTATGCTTGGTTACAGCTGTGATGAAGATTCCTTCCCAAGAGAGCATTTTCTGCAGAGGGAAATTAAATTAATTCTTCTTCAGATCCATGGGGTTTCAGGAGGAAAACAGCAGCTAGACAGGGAGTGGGGCACTGACTCATTCTGTGATCTTCTCTGACTAGTGAACAGAATTGTGGGCAAGCTTGAGCAAGTGGACTATGAGTGTGGACATAGCAGGTCCTTCAGGAGCCTGCAGAAAGGAGGCTTCAACAACTATGGCACACAGAACAATGTCTGGAACAGAGTTCAGTCTCAGAGACATGAAGGGCTTCCTGAAGAAGTGGGGTTGGAGGAGGAAGCAGAGACTTGGATGGGTTCTGGAGATGCAGGATAAGTGTAAAGGATAGTAACAATCCAGATTTTGAAGTGTGTGTGTGTTGGGGGGGGTAAATGCTACTATTTGAGTGTCTAGGGAAATCAATCTCTGGTCAGCCCAACAAGCTATAGGGAGGCCTGGCCTTTGTAAAAAGAGAACCATGCAACAGGAAGTTAATAGTGTTATTGGTTTTGGTCCCTTTAAGAGACAAGCCACACCCATTCCCCTCCCCATCCGCTGAGGCAGGCTGATCTTCAGCTTCCAGCCTGAGCTCGCTCTCTTTTCCATCTTCCTCTCGGAGAGGCAGCTTCGCTTCTGCCTCTCTCCCCACTTCTCTGCTTCCCCCCTTCTCTGTCTCTTTCTCCTCCTCTTTCTCCCTCTCTCTCTCTCTCCCTCTCTTTCTGTCCCCCCCCCTTCACCCTTCCTCCTCCATAACCCCCTGAATAAACATTCAACCTCACCCTGCATGTCGTGTCTATCCATGTTTCTGTCTTCTGCCTGCCTGCCATGTGTCTCCCTGCCTGGGACCAGCCATTGCTCAGGGACCAGCAGCCGTCTCTGCCTGGGACTGGCTGCTCCCAGAGCCCGCTGCCTGCAACCACATGACCCGCTGCCACCATTTGGGACCTACAGCATTTCTGCTGCCTACTGCCCCGGGGATCTTGCAGCATTTTTTAAAAAAGAGTAACAAATAGGTAGTGGCTTTTGGTGAGGGATTGGGGTGATTTGGGGGTGCAAGGTGATCTAAGAAAGCTGAAGTTCTTTCTAATAGGTTTTTCTGTCCCCCTGATAATAGGATTCTCTGCTGACTCAGTAAGCCAAATCAAGCCAAAATGAAAATGTATAAGAACAGGTTTATCTGAGAAAAGCAATTTCTGGGCAGGTTCTCCAGTGCCAGAGATCTGCTTGCCTCAGTGAAAGGGGGAGGAGTAGGCGGCGCTTGTCTCTTAAAGGGACAGGGTATGCAGGCCTGCAGATCATAACACCAAGTACCACATAAAAAGGCACAAACTCCTCTTTCCATCAGCATCACCCATAATAGTTATAATCCCAGCACACTTCCTTGCAGGTGCTTCAATCCTGTCCCAGGTGCTAATGAAATTGGGATTTAAGTTCTTAAAACAAGAAATATCTCCCATGTAACTTTCTCTTCTCTTAAGAAGGTTTTCATGTCTCCCTTTAAAATCCCCCTGTTCCTGGCTTTGAAATTGAGCTGTTCCTGGCTCTAGTAGAACTCAGATAAACACAGTTTTTTATCAGCAGATGGAAGGGAAGGCCCATCCCATTTATTTGTTTCCTTTTTCATGGGAGGTGCAGGCTTGCTTTATCTGGTTATGGAAGTCAAGGACAACTTGCAGCTAGTCTAAGCCTCCTGGATGGGAACAGTCTCCTAGGGGTGCCAGTGATGAGCTTTTGCATTTTGCTTAAAGGGCACCTGTAAATTATCTGGGTAAGGTTGAGCCAATGATTACAAGGAAAGGATGCTAATGTCCCTAAGTCCCTGCAGATGAGTGAAAGGCTGCACCTCACTAGGGGCCTAAGGAGGAGAAGAAACTGTCACTGGGCACTAAACAGCCTATGTGTGAAACTACCCTTATTTTACTCTTCTGCTCCCTAGTTCTCTGATACCAAATTTCTCCTGACCACCAGGAAATGGTCCTGCCATGTATTTTGCTAATGGAAACAACAGCTGGTACTATCCTAGAGTTCTACAAAGTCCAGGTGCCAAGCGGGAGGGCTCATTAATGACAGCATTCTTCCCACCCCTTCCCTTCCACCGCACCTTTCCATTTCTTCTTCATCTCTAAGCATCTCAACCCCCCTACTTCTCCTTTCCTTCTATTTAAAATCACTTTCAGCAGGATATTATAGAAAAGGAAGGCACTTACATGCTTTTTTTTGACAATTGAAACATTTACTTTTTTTTCTATTGATATTTCTTATCATCATAGAAAAAAATTCTCACTCTGAAATTCAGTGTAGACTCATAGTTGAGAATAATGCTAAGGATTATGCTGGGGTCCTGGACTAGAGATCCTATTCCAAACTTCCAGTGTTCATTTTCTGTTGACAGAGGTTTCTGTCCTGCCCAATCCTACAGCCATTCAGTCCAAAACAAATGCACCGAGGTCTACATTAATTATAAACTGATTGGCCCAGTAGCTCATGTTTCTTATTAATTAATTCTTATATCAGCCCATAATTCTTGTCTGTGTTAGCCATGTGGCTTGGTACCTTTTTTGGCAAGGCAGTCACATCTTGCTTGCTCTGTGTCTGGCTTCCTTTGCATCTGGGTGAGGACTGCTGACTGAACCTTTCCTCTACCCATAATTCTCGTTGCCACGCCTCTACTTCCTGCCTGGCTACTGGCCAATCAGCATTTTATTAAAAATAAAACAAGTGACAGGATAAAAGGCCATTGTCCCCCAGCAATTTTCCAGAAAGAAGAGAGAGATGGAAGTGGCCTCATAGCCTGGGTGGCTGTGAGAACTCTGGCCAGAGCCCAAAAGTGTTGCCAGCCTGGCTTACTTCAGCAGGGGAAAGGAGAAGCAAAGCTCATAGCTGTAGCCTGGGTGCTGCAGGCAAGGAAAGTGCAGCTGTTGTGGATGGTCAGAGTCACTGTGCTCGTGGAGAAGCATGTTGTGGAACACGAGTGTTCTGATTGCTCGTGCTGCACCTCACTTTCAGGTGAAGTCAGTACAATAAGAAAGAGCTGGAAACTTGCCCAACCTGTCGAATAATGGCAGACCAGGTGTTGGCTGTACTTTGCATGCTTGTTCTCCTACTTGAGGGTCTTCAAAGAGACTCACTAAACATGGTCATTGTAGTTGGGGGAACTACATAAAATGAGGTAACCTCTCCCTATAATCATGCAAGATGGCAGACGATGTCAGGTAAAAATCTGGACTGCAAACAGTTTCTGAGTTTGGTCAGCTGCTACTTGTCTCTTTCTTCTGGCATCTAGGATGTTGGGCTGAGGCTTTCCCTAAAGGTGGGTCTTAGAGCCTCTTCTATAGAGCCTCTTTGGCTGTATGTTCCTTAAAAACGAAGGTTTCTAGGCTATTTGTTAGACCTCCTGAATTGGACTTCCTGTGGAATAGAACAGAGGGAGCCTGAGAGTGATTTGTATGGATGCTCATGTTTAGACAACATTGCCCCAGATAGAAATTCTAACAAAGAAACCACAGCTCTGCATTGTCTGATGTTGTTTTCAAGTACTTGGCACAGAGCCTGGAACATACAAGGCAACTCATAAATGTTTGAGCAGTGACAAATGTGTGCCCGCGGATTCCCCAAGATGCACTGATGTAAGCTTTTCTCTCTCTTATTTCTCACTTTCCTCTCTGCGTGTATGGGCACAGCAGGCTCTTCCTGTGTTGTCTTGAAAGAAGAATGGAAGATCCATTACAGCCTAGTTGGCAAGGTCTCACCATCCCTTTTATTTTTTAAGTCCTTAGGAGATGAGTGTGATATCAGTAGAAATGCTGAAGAGGGGATGCCAGCGAGGAAAGCAGAGATGCGGAAGGATTTTTCCAAGATGAGAATGAGGTTCTTGATATATAGAAGTGGGGAGAAATTTGTGGCTTTCAGCATCTTTAAGGATTTTGTGGCTGCAGAAGGGCCAGTCTTAAGTAGTTGTATACCTGAGATACCCACTCACTAGGATTAGTTATTTTTGCATCATTGTGATTAATAATTAAAAGGAACAACTCAAAGGATGATGGATTTATTCTGCCTCACCCAGCGATTCAGAGTGATTTTAGTTGTGGCAGGTGTACCAGTTACTTATTTTGTTTGTTTGTTTGTTTGTTTTTTCAAGGCAGGGTTTCATGTGTAACTTTGGAGCCTATCCTGAAATTAGCTCTTGTAGACCAGGCTGGCCTTGAACTCACAGAGATCATCCTGCCTCTGCCTCCTAAGTGCTGAGGTTAAAGATATGTGCCACATCGCTGGGCCAAGTTACTTTCCTCTTGCTGTGATAAAACACCATGACCAAGGCAACTTATAAAAGGAAGGATTTACTTGGGCTCATGATCCCTAAGAGTCTACCACCACCACCATCATCATCATCATCATCATGGCGGAGAGCATGGCAGCAGGCAGGTAGGCATGGTGATTGAGCAGCTGTTAAGAGCTGACATCTTGATCCACAAACAGGGAGGCAGAGAGAGCAACTCTAGATAATGAGAGTCTTCTGAAACTTCAAAGTCTGCCCCCCATACCTCCTGATCCTCCCCAAGTAGCCACCAACCAGAGACCAAATATTTACATTTTCTAGACTTATGGAGGAAATCTCATTCAAAGCATCATAGAAGTACTGGAGAAGGTGTATATGATCCCTGCTTGATGGAGATGCTGTGAGAACTAAATAGGACATGTAGAAAGCTCCTCACATGTTGGTGGACCAGGAAACAGTGACCACCTTCAAAAACCTGTTCCCTGTGAGCTACTGTCTCGAACCAAGACCTACCTCCTAAAGGCCCTACACCCTTCAAAAGGGAGTCACTAGTTGGGGACCAAGTTTTTAAAGTTCAAATATGTGAGGGGCATTTCAGGCTCAAACCATAACCTCCAGAAATTCTACACTATGTGGGTGGTGATGGGGCTACTTAAAGAAGATGAGTAGTGCTTGGGAAATGATGAAGTTAGAGGACTTGGGGATCAGAGTTAAAATGATGGCAGCTTCAAAGGGAAATGCAACATTTCTGCACACCTGGACTTCTTAAAAATTAAATTTGCTTTATTGTTTGTGAGCAAACTCCTAACAGTAGGCAAAAAACAAAAATCATTACTATATTGGAATAGTTCTACAAGCTGGTATCTGCAAAAACTAAAACAAACTAAAGTTATTCATAGAGGTGCAAGAAGGAAATAAATGTGGAGATTTAAGAATGAATATTTCAATCACAGTGGCAAAAGCATGACTGTCCCTCGCTGTATTCATGTCTCTCCACTGTCTTAGGCAAGACACTGAGGGGCTGTCCCAGAGGAATGGATCATCAAGGGTCCTCATGTTTCATCTTCTTACCTCATTGGTTGTGGTATTCTTTGAATCTTGATGTTCAAGATAATGTTCTTCACCGAGTCTGTCCACAAGGCTGTTCAAAGATGAGGATTTCACCCAGGTTCTTAGAGTACATTGTGTCCACCCTCAGCAAGGCCTGGCTCATCCACTCTATTTCACAGATTATGATTGGGTCTGGGTTCATGTTGGTCACAAATGAGTAATTTGTAGTTAGTTAAATCTACCTAATTATTGGTCACTCAAACCCAAGCAGCAAGTTTTATCCTCTGATACCAAGGCCTGAATTTATCCCAAAGAGGTTAGGAAGTACGCGGTACCTGGGCAAGTCAGCAACCTCTGCCCCTAATCTTGATTGAAGGGGATGTTGGAAATTCCCGCAGTGACCGCTGCTTGAGTCCCTCAGTTCCAGAAGGTTGCATGAGTGCCTTAGGTTGGGGTCCATGAAGCAAGCCTTGAGACATGGTTGTGAGCATCAGGGATTCTCTGGGTAACCTTACTTGAAGTGAATAGGGTAAACCATCATCACATAGTATGTAAATGAGATTACTTATATCATGAACAATAGGGTTTCATCTGGTTCAGGATCTCTATGAGGTGATAAACATTGTCCCCTAGAGTTGTCCTGGCTGAGGATCAAAAAGACTGGGTGTGTGTTCTCAAGTTTCTACTTGGCCTTATTGCTTCCTAAGGACTAATGGGAAGGGAGATGGCCTTAATGCCTTTGCAGCCAGCCTGACCTTCATTTTGAGGAAAGCAGGTACAGGATACCTTCCTTAAGAATAGCACACGCAGAGAGGCCTTGCAGGGAACCTTCAGCTGCCTCCCCAGGGCTGGTCTTTAACAAGAGCCTCTAATGAGAGCTGCCTTGTGGTTTTCACCATCAGTTGATCATTCCTTGTGACTGCTTGAGGAACTAGTCAGTATTACAATTAGTGCTCTGATCCTGCCAGCTTGCAGACTGTCTGCTCTTTATTTTTATGGAGGCTTGTTAGAGGCCATTACTGCATGGGCTGCTTAGGGGAGTGCAGCCTCCATTTCGCATTGAGAAGCCACTGCAAGACACTTTGTCTGAGGAATTAATTAGCTTCCTCTAGGAAGATACAAATTTGCTGAAAGAAAATGGAGATAATTTCAAACTGTGTTGTGAATAAATGAATAGTTTTACTCGGGACCCAGTACAATAAACGGTTTTCCAAAAGCATAACAAGGCCTGGTGTGAGGACTCTGAGGGCTAGCCGGCTTGCTGTTCGGGACCATCTTTGGGGAATCTCGATGTGTCTGTTCCTCTTTAGTTACCCTCTTGATGGTGTTATGTCCACATCTATATAGATGTATGAGATGCATATATACACATATACATTGATATATTTTTGCCTGATGTACAATTTTTCAGTTAAGTTTATTTGCTCTTCTCTTATTTATGTTTTCATCTTATGAGAAAATGATTCTTACTCTTGCTTACAAATGGCCTCTGGACTCAGCACAGGTCACTTAAGCAAGAGAGAGAGACAAGGACAGAGAATAAAGACACACACATGCACGACAGAGGAGACAGAGATAGACAGAACAAGAACCAGTGTTTGAAGGCTGCATTTGGTCTGCAGACTTCTTTCCCAGTTTTTAAACTTTCCTTCAGCCACCTGTTCATTTGCCTATCATGTGATTTCTCATTACAAAAGTTGCATGCATGTGACAGATGGTACGTCCTAAACAGACTAAGAAGTGTTGACTGCCTGATTCTTTAACCAAGTTGCCTACCTAGCTCGTGCATTCATTAACTTTAAGAAAAGGCTTGCTGTGCACTTAGGTATGTGCTCAGTGTCCTGCTCTTTATCTTCACCACTCTGCTTTGGGCCCCTGGAGGCTTTCTTTGGTTCAGATTTAGACTTTGTATTATTTACTTTTTCTGTTTCTATGATAAAACATCATGCTCAGCACAGTTTATAAAAGGACCAGATTTAGTCTGGGTGTATGGTTCTAGATGGATAAGAGCTCTTCACCATCACTGTGGGGAAGTGTGGCAACAAGCAGACATGGCAGCTAGAGCAGCAGCTGAGAGCTCACATCTCCATCCACAAACAGTGAGGGAGAGAGAGTGAGACAGAGAGAGAGAGAGAGAGAGAGAGAGAGAGACAGAGACAGAGACAGAGACAGAGAGACAGAGACAGAGAGAGACAGAAGAGAGAGAGAGAGCAGCTGAAGGGATGTGAGTCTTTTCAAACCTCAAAGCCTATCACTAATGGCATATCTCCCAACACTCACCACCACCACCACCACTACTAGTCACTAACTGGGGACCACCACAGACAATCTATAGGAGGTCAGAAGTCATCAGGAAAAAGGAGTGGGTCTTCTCTTCAGAGTATTTGATTGGCTGCCTACCTCTTTTGGCCAGCAGGCCATAGATCCTGTCTAAGCCCCCCTCCTCCCAGTATTCTGCCCCTCCTCTTTCTCTGATGTATTACTAACCTTAAGATTCTATACTTTTCTTCATGGCTTTCCCATGTCCTGCTCACATCTTTACAAAGAATACCATATGTGTGTTAATTATTTTGTACATGTATCAAAATATATTTAATATGTTTCCCCTTATACTCCCCATTCTGCCTTTTCTCAGCCCACCACTTTCCATTAGTATCTGTTGGTCCCCTGGAATTACTTTTATTTTCATGTTATATGTACCTACATAAAATCCAGGAACCACAAATGAGAAGAAACATACAGTATTTGTCTTTCTGAGGTTGGTTTTATTCACTTTATGTAATTATTTTTGCTGCACCCATTTTCCCTGCAAACAACATAGTATTGTTCTTTGTCTATGGCTGAAAACATCCATTGTGTATATAAGCCTTATTTTCTTCAGCAATTCTCTGTTGTTAGGCACTTAGGTTTATTTTGCAGTTTAACTAGTATGATAAGCAAGTGTTACACATTTGGCTGGGAACAAGAAGGATGGATGCACTGACTGCTCAATATTCACCTGAAGCTCTAATTGAAATGCAGATTCCAGAACCGTCCATGGATGTGCAGTTTCTCACCCACCCTTGTGAATGCGGTGATCACATCATCCTGTGATTCCTTGATGGTGACACTATGCCCTCTAATAAGTCTTGGTGGGGGGGGCATGAAGTCATCACTTGTGATGAGGAACAGGAGGTTCTTCAGGAAAGGTCTGTGTCTGCAGGGCTTGTTCAGACTGCATGTTCCCTCCCCAGACTCCACAGGTTTCTGCTCTTGAGAGATGAAGGGTAATTTCTTCACATCTCCAGAGTCTCTGTCTGGAGAGCTACCTTCAAATGCTGGGTAGTAAGGAAGGGATGGTAGCAAGGAAACCAAAGATGGCCTCATAGGTTGATTTCCCCACAAGAGCTAGAAAGAATGCATCCTATGTCCTGAAGATCTCTCTAATCTTCATGTCCCTGCTTGGATCACCAAAGGGAATCTTTTCTGTTTTCTATACGTCGATATTGCCTCATAGTGGGTCAATGTGATGGTTCTGTGGTGAAGAAGCTTGCCACCAAGCCTGTTGACTTGAGTTTGAGTCCTAGTATAAGGTGGAAGGAGAGAATAGACTTACAAGTTGCTCTCTGAAATCCACACAAGTGTACACATGCAAAAAATAAGAGTAAAAAAAAAAAACTCAAAGCAAGTTCCCTTATGCTATGGATTCCATTTTGTTTAAAACAATTTGCAGGGCATAGTCTGTGAACCAATATTCTGAAGAGGTAGTTCCTAACCCCAAGAGTTTTGGGGAGAGAATGAGAAGAGCAGACCTGGTATATCTGAAACTGGGCAGTTCAGAGGACACACACCTCTGGCCTACGACGCACCCATATCAGCTGATGTGTTTTGTTCTCACATGGCCCTAGTAACTCCCTATGAAAATACAAAACTCTCTGACATCTGTAGACTCTCTTTGATGCCACATGCAGGCAAACTGAGGCATATAGAGAGTGCTAGAACATTGACACTCCAGATAGCGCACTCAGTAGTGAGTAGTGTTGGTACAGAAATAATTACATCCGCTAAGGTAGAACAGTTCCAAGCTTTGGCTCCATCACCTTTAAAGGTCGCTGAGTTCTGCTGTTGTTGCCTGAGCAGTACCTGCTTAAGGCTGCACAGTAGTAGAAAGGCAACTTTACCTTCCTATCAAGTTCCCCATTCATTTGTAATTGCTCCCTGGGAGCCTTTCTCAAACACACCTTGGCACTCAAGTCCTTGCTTCAGGGTTTGTTTGCAGGAAATTCAGTTATCTTATCAGGGGCTCAGGTAACTTGGAGAATACAAGGCAAGAGAGGCAACAAGAACTTTCCTCAAATCAGTACCCATAGTCATCAACCAAACTGTGACTGAGAAGGTATTTGAAGAATGGATAGTGGAGTTCTTTGAAGGAGAAATGAATGTCCCCCCTGCCAGGCTCAGGTGTTTGAGCACTTGTCCCTAACTGGCAGCACTGTTTGGGGGAGGAGGTGCAGTTATACTGGAGGAAGTGTCGCTTGTGAGAATTTATAGCGTTGCCTTATGTCTAGCTTGCTTTTCTGCTTCGTGTTTGTGGTAGAAGATGGGCTCAGCTGCCTGCTTCAGTTATCTGTCACTATGCCCACCATTGTGGACTGTCTCCTCCGTGCAGTAGAAAGGTAATAGATATATACTACAGATATGAAAATAAAACACTGAGTTTTAGAGAAAGAACAGATGCCATTAATATGAGTTCTAACCCTGGTACTAATCTGCATTTCCCCTTTGCTCCGTGGTCTGCCTACTCCTGACCATTTACATTTCTAGTGAGATCCTGTTCCAATCACGTGGTAGATGTACGAAGTCAGCTCAGGGTAGGGTCCCTGACTGAAGAACAACCGGGGAAAGGATTACATTTTATTGTATGACTTGGTGTGGTGTCAGATGGAGTTAGGAAGAAAAGCCAGCCCTAGCACTCTGAGCAGACTAAAGAATCCTAGAGCAAAGACACTTGGCTCACCTCATTTACGACATCGGCCCTGAGGATCATTCTCTAGACCTGGCCTGAAATGCAGCTGCTGACCATTGATAGAGGACGGGAGATTTTGTACTTGATATTTTATGAGCTCAATCAAAAGCCTCCCTGAACTCGTTCAGAGGGCAGTATCTATGTAGGAAGCCCATATTCTCTCTGGCCATCTTATGAATCTGGGCGCTCTGGGGAGGGTGGCCCCGTTTGGTTCAAATCATCTCTCATTAACCATAGCTGTCAGTTCCTGGGAAGAAGGCTGATGGAACACTGTGGGAGGGATCTAAAGGGGCTGGAGTCACTGATTGGAAACAACTGAAACACAGGTTTGTCACAGCTGTTGTCATCTGAGGAGAGAACCTTATGGTTTTGGTTGAAGGAAATGTATTTTCCCGTGTGATTGAGCTCAATTTTCTAGGACTGTAGCCACTAGCTCTGTTTCAATGTGGTATGTTATTGCCTCTCACCCAGAGATGAGTGGACAAACCCACAGAAAATCATTTTTAGTTTTCTGCTGGTCATATAGCTTTAGTAGAAAGTAGCATGCCTAGGTCACCCAGGGAATGACACTGTGATTGACTCCTTCCCATGCACAGCCTGTGCCTCCTCCATTCTCAAAGTCTATGGGTAAGTTCCAGGATAAAAAGCTATAAGTTCCCTCAAATGTCTGAGAAATATTTTATTTGGGAGGTAAGAGCCTTGGCAAGAGCAGAAACATGAGTTTGGGATGTTTTTTAAGGTAATTAATTTTACTAAGAATGGAAGCTTGACCCAGATTCTTTTGTTTCTTAGTAAGGGCTTGGGAAAGAGCTGTAAAACTTTCCATGGTGCCTCTTGTAAGAGTTCTCTTATATCCATGATGACATCTTCTTGTTCAGGATTGTAGGAGGCCATGGCACAAGCTCGGACTCCTTTAGACGGCTTCTGCTGCTCATGCCTGTGTGATAGGCTCCTCCACTTCTCACCTTGCACTTCCCAGAAATCAGGGTGGGATTGAGAATTGTAGGAAAAATAGAACTCCTTGAGTTGATAATTTTAGGGCACATTCTGTCTTTCTCAGGGGTTCCCAGCAGGACAGAGCCCCTTTGCTAACAGGGGCCCTCTTGTGTGAGCCTCTTTACATCTTTTGTTTCATACTGTTTCCCACACCTTCACTTCCTAAGATCACTTCCCATGTGAACAGACTGCTTCCAAGTGTTCTTCACAGCTCTGAATGTGATAAAAATTCATTATGGCCTAACACTTAACACCTCCCAGCATCTCATTTCCTTGAGATTTGGGCCTGGATTCAAGTCTATTCTTACATATTTTTTGTAGTTCCAAAAAAAAAAGGTTTGATTTCTTACTTGACCATGGTTCTCAAAAGGCTCTGATTACATGGCTCCTGGTAGTCTTTACTTTCTACCAGGTTTGTGTAAAGTGCTTTGGTGTAACAAAAGGAGCTTACCTGCTGCCTCAGTCACTGGTCCAATGCTGTGAAGAGCCACCATGACCAAGACAACTCTTACAAAGAAAGCATTTACCTAGGGTCTGGCTTACAGTTTCAGAGGGCAAGTTCATGACGATTATGGTGGGAAGCAGACAGGCACAGCAATGGAGCAGCAGCTGAGAGCTTTACATCTTGATGTCCTGGCAGCAGAGGGGGAGAGAGAGAGAGACAGAGACAGAGACAGAGAGACAGAGAGAGAGACAGAGAGACAGAGAGAGAGGGAGAGGGAGAGGGAGAGGGAGAGGGAGAGGGAGAGAGAGGCTAAACCTGATGTGAGCTTTTGAAAGCTCTCCCCAGTGACAAACTTCCTACTCCAACAAGGCCACCTCTCCTAATCCTTCCCAAACAGCTCCACTAACTGAGGATCCAGTATTCAAATGTATGAGCCTAAGGAGACCATTCTCATTCATAACACTGCATCTGCTATGTGACATAAACTGAGGTTGCCTGAAAAGACAAACGTAAATGCTTTAAGAAGAACAGTGACCTTTGCTTGCCTTGCGTTCATGCTCTTCTCTTCTACTGATAACAGGTTCCCCTGATCATCCTTGGCACCTTTCTGTGAATCAGGTGTGATGGGCTCATATCTGATGTCTGGGGGAAATTCAGGACTGGTTAATTCATTTCTTCCATCTCTTGGTCACAGCTATTATTGGTTTAGGGACATCTATATGACTCAGACTGTTCAGTAATTCTCAGTCCTGGGATTTTTGCGGGAACATTTGTTAGCAAGATACTTTCCCTCCCAGGATATAGTTGTCAAGATGATGGGAATTCAAGCCTAAACTATGGGGTTTTGCCACTATAATGTGAGTCTATTCAGCATGATGACAGCTTAGAAGGAAGCAAGGTAGAGAACAAGACCACATGGTACCCTCATGCTTCCTGAGAGGGTGACAATTCTTTTCCTGTCATTAGGTTTCAGTAGAAATTATCTGGGTTATCTTTCAGCACAAGGTGACAGTACTTCCAAATGTGAAATCAAAGAATCATCATCTGAAACAAAAGATGGCAATCCCATCTTTTGTCTAGGTAGCATTTCCATGAGTTGGTGGACAGGTAAGAAAAAGCATAGACAAAGTGGATGCTCTGGTTCACTCTGCACTGGTCAGAAACATACTTTTCTGTGCTTAGGGATGGGGAGCACAGTATGACATCTGCTTTTTCTCTGTTGTACTGAAGCAAGTACTCAACTGGGGGCTTCCTGAGGCCACAGCCACAGGCAAGATGGTTCAGATTCTGATGACCAAGTCCATGTTGATGGAGAGATGGCTGTTCTCATATTTTCTTGGAACACAGCAGGCCTTTGTTATAAGGTGACCAAAAGGAGACCATGAACTATCTGGAACACTTGGGAATCAGGAAGGACACATGCTCTCATGAGAACTGAGATGACAGGTCTTTAAAAGGAACTCATGAAAAGTAGCATTCAGCTATGAGGCCAGAAGGAGCCTGTAAGGATCCCAGGTCTCCTCAAACATGGTGACTACCTAGGGGAGATAGCAACACAGGTGACTTACTTCTGTGTGGCTGCTGTTAGCATTCATAAGATGCAATAGTCTACCTCTTTCCCTTCCAGGTTATGAACAAATTGAGATATACATATGAGTATACATGTACATATGCTACCTTTATTATTTGTGATGTTGGATTAGAAGATATGTTTGATCCAAAGCTGAGTATTTATAACCCAGATATAGCAGCATAGCAAGCCAGTAGTAAGTCTTCTCAACTAACCAAGAAAATGGTACAAATGTCCTGGAAGGAATGGAGGTTATTCTAAAGAGGTGTGTCTCCTACTTTATCTCTTGCCTCTCCTTACTTCCTTCACATTCTCTCTTCCTTGTTTTTCTTTTCCTTTCTCCCCTTCTCTCCTCACCTCTCATTGTAGTGTGACCCCACCCTGGCTGTAGCCATCAAGAACACAACCTTCTCCCACTGCTCAGACCAGAGATCAGTGTCTACTTCCTGCATTTGTTATTTTGGTGGGACCTCAACACATCTCTTGGATCTTTCTTCAACTTTCTTCTCTTTGGCCCATCTTTTTGTTTCTAATAAATGTGACCCAATTTTATTTTGGAAGCTATGTCTCACTCATTCTTAGTTCAGGAGGAATTTCATACCCTGGTATATCTAGATAGAGCATCTCCTTACCACTGTGATAGAACCAAGACCCTGGTAAGCTAGGTAAGAGTCAGAAGCAGAACTTTTGTGATGTGGGATGTTCTTCTGTTTATGTGTTGCTTTTATTGGTTGATAAGTAAAGCTGTTTTGGCCAATGGTTTAGCATAGTAAAGCCGGGCAGGAAATCTGAACAGAGATATAGAGAGAGAATAGGCAGAGTCAGAGAGACACCATGCGGTTGCCAAAGGAGAACACCAGAGGCTTATCAGCAAGCCACAGCCTTGTGGCAATACAAAGATTAATAGAAATGGGTTAACTTAAAATGTAAGAACTAGCTAGAAATATGCCTGAGTCATTGGCCAAACAGTGTTGTAATCAATATAGCTTCTGCCGGGCGATGGTGGCGTACACCTTTAATCCCAGAACTTAGGAGGCAGAGGTGGGCAGATCTCTGTGAGTTCGAGACCAGCCTGGTCTACAGAGCTAGTTCCAGGACAGGCTCCAAAACCACAGAGAAACCCTGTCTCAAAAAACCAAAAAAAAAAAAAAATCAATATAGCTTCTGTGTGATTATTCAGGTCTGGGAGGCCAGGAAATGAACAAATGAGCAGTCACCATTTACATAATGATGCCCAACATTTGGCAACGTACATCCACACAAAGCCTAAGGAAACTAAAAAAAAAAAAACAAAAAAACAAAAAAGGGCTTCTAGACCCGCAAAAATGTGATTCAATTGGAGCTTCTTGGTAGCCAACTTTTTTTTTTTCAGATAGGCTCTGTTTGCTGGTGGCAAACAGAGGGGCAGCTCTGTTAAAGAAGGCTTCCTGACTCAGAATTAGCAAAAACTGCATGACTTCTTTAATAGACAGCTTCCTGGTTCATGCTGGCAGCATGAATGACTCTGGATCTTTTGGGAGTCCTGCACTTAAATGGGGTTTGTGAGCAGCATGCTACTAGTTCCTTAATGGTGACATAGACCCACTGCATACCTAGAGCTGAGGCTATGAGCATAGCTAACAGAGGCAGTGAGCATATCTCTGCCACGTTGTTTGGGGCGGAACCAACAGACAGGGCCATGGAATTAGTCCTAGTTACACCCACTTAGCATTTTTTTTTTAAAAGGCACTCCTAGTCAGAAAAAGATTACAGATACACAATAAAGACAGATTGAGACCCAAAAAAGAGACCTCTAAATGGATTCAGACAAAAAAGAAGACCTCTAAATGGGTTCAGTGTTGGACAGATGTATGTGGGCTTAAGAGAGAAGAAAGAGCACAGTCATAGATTAAAGACAATAAAATAAATATTAAAAAATAGTAGAGGACAAAAAGATAAGCCATATAAAGATGGAATATATACACAGAGAGTCTAGATTATTTATTATTATTGTGTTTCCTTTGAGTTTCTTGACTGCAGAGAAACATTTGATTCTGGGGGCTGCTAAATTAAATCAACATAAAGGTATTTTGACTTCCAAGTTTGTGTCTAAGGATATGTTGTTTTGGAAAAGAGGTTCTGCTTTGGATTCCACCAAAGATGAAAATCTGTTGATTCCTTCCAGGCTAATGTGGTTTGAACAAGACTCCCAAAAGGTTTCCATAAATGCTAAAAATATTTTGCCTAACAAACAGCAGGAAGCAGTTTGGAGAAAACTAGGCCTAAATTCCCCAAATGATTGTTTATAAATATTTGTTTTCACTTAAACGGGGATATAATATAGAGATGAATACTTTGCATTGGTATGGATCTTAGTCTATTGATAAAAGTTTAAGATTGATTTTGTTACACTGTGTATATGTACTTCTGTTCTTGCTTAAGATATTGTGCTTGTACATCTCATCTAAAAATGTAATGTATAGTTAAGATATGCAGATTAATAGATAGTCATCTATAATAGTCAAACTATAGTCATGTTCATTAGGTTTTCTGGATGTACAGAGATATATTTCAGGTAGATGGGTATTATTCAACTTTTTCAAAGACCTACAGACTATGACATTTAAAATGTTTTAAGAATTTATATTTTTTTTTCTTGAAAGTGAACTACTTCTATTTCTGAGAACACCAATTACTTCAGAGAGGTTGATAGACAATAAAGAAACTTACTATGGAATTTGCCTGCAATGTGACAAGGCTAGCCATTTGGGCAAGAAATTACTCTTGCCTGCACTATTTGATGGTAGGCTGTATGAACTGTACATGCAGGACACACAGAAAAATGACTGTTAAACTTTCCAAAAGATAGGATGTTCCTTCAGGGTTCCTGCTTCACAGAAGAAACTGCAGCACATAGAAGATAGCAACTGATGCTTCAAATTTCCAATTTTCTGGAAAAGTCTGATGGATACTATGGACATGTAGGCTGAAGATGGTTGCGCCAACATTACAGAAAAACATTTGGATGACTCTCCAGGCAGAGAAATGTCTCTGTTTATTCTAAAGTTTTGGAAGTTGCTTACAATGTACTTCCTATTTATTTAAGTAATATTATATCCTTCATGGGTCTTTGATATAATTGAAGATAGTTATAGTTTTCCTTAGTTACGATAAAAGATAAATTAGATATGAAACTTTAGACTTATAAAGAAATATTGTAACTGTAGTTCTTGCTTAATACTTGTTTTGTTATATGTAATTTTATCATGTTAAAGTTAAAACTTCCTTTTTAATTAAACAAAAAAGAAGAGAAGATGTGGGATGTCCTTCTGTATATGTGTTGCTTTTATTGATTGATAAGTAAAGCTGTTTTGGCCAATGGATTAGCAGAGTAGAACCAAGCAGGAAATCCAAATAAAGAGAGAGTAGGTGGAATCATGGAAATGCCATGTAACTGCCAAAGGAAAAAGATGCCAGAGTCTTACTGGTAAGCAACAGCCTCATGGTGATACAAAGATTAATAGAAATGGGTTAATTTAAAATGTAAGAGCTAGCTAGAAATATGCCTGAGTCATTGGCCAAACAGTGTTGCAATTAATATAGCTTCTGTGTGATTATTTGAGTCTGGGCAGCAGGGAAATGAATGTGCAGTCTCCATTTACACTTTTCTTAAGACAGATGCTGGAAACAAAATCTTGCCAGGCACTGGTGGCACATGCCTTTAATTCTAGTATTTGGGAGGCAGAGACAGGTGGATCCCTATGAGTTCAAGGCCAGCCTGGCCTACAAAGAGAGCTCCAGGACAGGCTCCAAAGTTACACAGAGAAAAACTGTCTTGAAAAACAAAAAATTCTCAATTCTGGTTCCTGAGTTTGTAGTAAAATTAAACTGGTGCTAATAGTGATGGCCCTCTTCCCCCCCTTGCCAGAAGTTTCCTTGATTGACCTTCACGCTTGTCAACACAGGACAGAGCTAGATTGAAAAGAAAGGTTACTCAGAGGAGAGCAAAATAGAAGGAAACAGAAAGCTACTACCTGGCAACAGTAACTAAGCTATTAAGACTTAGAATAGCTATGGGAATGTTTGAAGCATTCTTTCAGTAAAATTCTCAAGAGGTAGGGTACTTTCAACCAAACTATTTCTACTCATAAACATGGAGTTCGTGTGCTTTTGAGAACAAACAAATAGGTCAAAGTTTTATAGTACCCTAGATAAAGCATACTAATTATAGTCACTGCCATCTTACAATAAAAATGTATCAAAGACAAAAGAAGTTTCCCTGTCTTGGAGTTTACATTATCCAGGGGAGATGGGCAATAGATCCACAGTAATAAGTTATGGTAGTCGAAGAAGAACAAATGCACCAGGGATAGAGAGTTATGGCCACTGTTCAGAAGAGTCTAATGGGACGGCCTCACTTTGAGCAGAAGATAATCAGACTTCTGACTGGTGCTGAGAATGAGCTATGGTGCTCTTCAGCAGAAAAGAACCCGAGGGGACAGCAGATGTAAAGCCCTACCCAAGGGCACACCTCACACTTAAGGCGCAGAAACAGGGAGCTTAGAAGGGCTCCTTCCATGCCAAATGCCACTTGTCTTAGTTATGGTTTCTATTGCTGTGAAGAGACACCATGACCAGAACAACTCTTATAAAGGAAAACATTGAATTGTGGTGGTGGTGGTGGTGGTGGCTCACTTACAGTCTAGAGGTTTAATCTATTATCATCATGGTGGGACATAGCAGCGTACAGGCAGACATGGTGCTGGAGTTGAGAGCCCTACTTCTTGATAGGTAGGCAACAGGAAATGTACTGAACCACTGGACATAGCTTGAGCATAATGAGACCTTAAAGGTTGCCTCCACAGTGACACACTTCCTCCAACAAGGCTATAACTACTCCAACAAAGCCACACCTCCTAGTAGTACCATGCCCCATGAGGTTATGGAGGCCAATTATATTCAAAGTACTATACCACTACAAATCAGACATGTTCTCATAATTGGTCCCTCCCCTCATACCATGTTTTCTTGCTTGAGCCTTGGAACTAATGACCTTAACTATTTATAAAGTGATTAGAAAGTTTGGGGACCTTGGACCTAACTTCCAACTTTAAGTAAGAGCATTTGAAGAAATTTGAGCGAACTAGAGACACTTTCTGTATTAGTTACTAACACAACATTTTCTATAATTGTGACAAAGCAATATGGCTCAAGGAACTCATAATAGGGAGTGTTTATTTGGGCTTATGGTTCCAGAGGTATGAGTCCATCGCCATCACATCCAGGAAGACAGACTTGACTGAGACAGAACATAGCAAACAGCAAACAGGAAACAGAGAGAGCAAGCCTTGAAAGGTATGAGTCTAAACTGTCAAAGTCCATATCCAGTGACATACTTCTTCCAGCAAGATCACACCTCCTAAACATTGCTCAAACAGTACAATCAACTGGGACCAAGTATCCAAACGTCCAAGACTGTGGGGGGACATAGCATTCAAACCACCACAGTTTCTGTTTCTCATCACTCAGGCTACTTTGGTCCGTTTTCTCTATCTCTTGCTCAAAAGGCATATAACTGTCTGGTAAAGGAACATCTCAGTTATGTCAGGATGCCAGAAACAGCCTAAAAATGTTAGCTCCTGTAGTGTAGAGAATGACCCCATAGGTTTATATATTTGAATACATGGTCCCCAGTCAATGGGACCATTTGAGAATAATAAAGGTGTGGTCTTACTGTAGGCAGTGTATCACTAGGGATGGGCTTTGAGGTTTTACAATGTCCATGCCATTTATGCTATTTAGCCTTTCTTTTCCTGACTCACAGTTGTTGTCTCAATGTGAAAGCTCTCAGCTATTGCTCCAGCACCATGCCTGCCTACCTGCCTGCTGCCATGCTCCCTGCCATGATGGTCATGGATTCACCCTCTAAAACAATAAGCCCTCAAAAAACTTTCTTCTGTAAATTGCCTTGGTCCTGGTATCTTAGCACAGCAATAGAAAAGTAACTAAGACAGCCTTCCCTCTAGCTTCTGTTTTCCAAAGCCATTTATAGGTATATAGTTTTGACTATCTTACTCCTGGGCTCCCCTCACAAGCCTGAATCCATAGTAATTTGAGCTGCTTTACCTATTTGTACACACATTTTACAGATAAGAAAATTCAGACTCTGAGATTGCTAAGTTTCAGGTCTAGATGAAAGCAATTCTTTAACAGGGAGCAAGTTTGGGGCTCTCAGATTTGTTCTTTGAGTGTCTTAATTCCCCCAGAAGTGGACCTTCAAGCAGCCTTAGACTGCTACTTGGTTACCACTTCTATGTCATTACATGATTACATGGGGTGTTCTCGGTGTGCCTTGGTTCCCTATGTTCCCTTAAACAGTGTCTACCCATTTCCTCCTTCTAAACACTCCATTTCAATAAAGAACCGCTTATAGATCTAAAGGCCCCCTACCAGGCACTGAGAGACAGCCTTGTGTGCATTGCTTTATGGTATAATGAACACAGCCAGAAAAGCAGAGTCAGGCTTTCCCATTTATAGATAAAGAACATTGCATTTTAGAGGAGCAGAGAAATGTGTCTGAACCGGAAGAGCTCATGGACTGCAGTCAGGTGCCAGCCCCAGGGGTTCAACCTCTCATCAGCACATATCCACCTTCTAAATTGCTCTCCATGGTGTTCTTTCTCTGCCTCCGGCCCTCCACTACCGTGCAAAGATGTGCTTGCCTGTGTCAGCAAACTGGCTATTACGATCACCCATCTCGTGGTACAGTAGTAAAAATTAGAGCCAGATGATGCTGGATTCAAGACAGTGCCATTGTAAAATGTATTCACGAACTTACATGTGACCTACAGTTTGCACCAAGGTTGATTTATATTTAAGTTGTGTCTGCCTGATTGGCTACAAAGGAGTTTGTGATTTTTAAAAACATCACTATACATTATTCCATAGCATGGTATAAAAATACCATCAAGTGCGTTTTCAGAATGGTAATACATTTTATAATGGTGGAACTTTGATGGTGTAATTGAGGCTGAACTGAAATAATATGGTTCAAGGGAGGGATTCGAGAAAGATATTCAGAAAGAGAATTTTCTGTGCAGCTGAGCAGTGATGGTTTTAATATTCAACAAGTAAAATGCAGCCTTCTGCAATGGTACTTGGCATATCTGTAAAATGCAGAAAAGATCTCTCTGTGCTTTTGGGGCCTTTCTTCTATGGCTAATTGACCATTTGCTCATCCTGACCTTGGAGATCATTTGTGTAAATGCAATTGAAAAACTACATTTAGATATGACTCTAGAAAGCTTTTCATAATGGCCATTTAAAGAAATCAAAGCGATTTTATTAATTCTCAATTTCATAAACTCAGCCAAACGAAGAGCAAAATTCAGAGAGCTTACAGACTGGAGGAGCCAGCAAAGCCTCTCTTTACAGCTGTTTTTCTCCCCTGATTAACCGTTCCCTGACTGCAGTGTCCCACTCAGCTTCCTCTTTACACCACTCAAACCATTTCCTGTTCAATGCTTTTTGCCTACCAGGATTCATTTTAGTATATCCCTTGGTCTGTGCTGGTTACTGGCTCTTTTTCTGCATAGAATTTTTAAGTTGAAGGGATGCACTTTTATTCAGGGTCAAATATAACCAAAACAAAAAGCAATTATACCACCTCAGAACAAGGGTAAAAATGATTGTGATAAGACTCCATCATTTACTATTTCAGCTTCTGTATGGAAATTTTTCCCAACCAGGGATTTCCCCCTTGAAAACTGAATTTAGTACTATTTGGGGAGAGAATCACAAAAAGAAACAATGAATGAAGACAGGAGGGAAGATAAACAATGTCATTTATACAAATGCGCAGGTCACTGCTACAGGCAGCTCAGGCTCCTTCCTGCAGTGGGCCTCTGAGTGCTGTTGTGGGACTTGCTTTCTAGTTAAGTTTACTGAGAGGTCAGGGGTCTGGAGTACTTATCTTTCATCTCCCATTCATTGTCAGCTAAAAGTGCTCTTTGGAGTGGTGACTCCCTGGACCTTTGCTTCTGATGTGCTGGAGAAGAGAGTCTTAAGTTGGGAAGTCGGGAGTGCCTGTGACGAGTACCATTGACAGGTGGGTGAGGAGCTTATGTGCATGGGGAGAAGCTACAGTCTGCTTAAGCCTTGTTTCAAAAGAATCTTTTCCCTGGGTAAGATTCCAGTGATGAGAAACTTCACATGTGTGTATATTTTAAGGTTTTAATGTTATGTGTGTAAAGTGTTTGCCTGCATGTGTGGTATCGACACCATGTGCATGTTGTGCTTGTGTAGGCCACAGGAGGGTATCAGACCACTTGCAACGGGCTTTATAGATTCTATTGTGAGCTACTACTAGGCTGCTAGGAATCCAACTGAGTTTTTCCCAAGAGCAGGAATCATTCCTAACTACTAAGGTGTAACTCCACCCCCAGTAGTTCAAGCTATAAGTTTTCCCAAGGAGATGCTGGTTCTACTGAGACTTAGCACCACCAAGAACTCAGTTCTTCCTTAGCCCTTCTTATTTTATAGACTTCTTCATGAGCTGTCTCCCACTTAGGCCTTCCTTGCTATCCCAGCTTTCATACAAGATAGAACAGCATCTCCAGTGTAGCGAGTATTGAGCTGATAGTTGTTTCTACGGATTTTGCTGTTATTATCAATGACAATGTGTTCTCCCATTTATCTGGGTTTCTTACTCCTCTAACCATGGGTTGATAGTAAAGCTAGAAGAACATGCAATGGCTGGGAAGAAAGGGATAAGACCTGGATGGAAATCTGGCACCTATGGAAGAATAGTTGACCCAGACTTTGGATCACTGAGAACAATTCACAATGGCAGGAGCATGAAGGGGCTGATCATATCATGAGCCCCAACCATGAAGCAGATGGACAATAACTGGAGATAGGTTTAACCTCTAAGGCTGGCCTATGGAGGCCATTAATTAGACCCCTTCTTCTAAAGGTTCTACACCTTCCAAAATGGCGCCACTAGCTAGAAACCTGGTGTTCAAAGCAAGAGTCTGTGAAGAATATTTCAGACTCAAACTATAACAGTGCTTAAAACTAACATTGTGACAAGCCATTTTTCTATTCTCTCTGGAAGTGAGTGCAGCTGAGATCAAATATAAAAATCCCAATGGCTGTCACAGTCACAGGCCTGGGAAGAGCAAAGGATGGGCTGAGTCAGCAATGGTGCTGAGGGTGCAAATCCCCAAATCATAACACTTTATAAAGACTGACATAACCAATGCTGACCTTAATGAAAATAATGTCTGAAACAAACTATAGTTTGTGCCGTCCATATCTCCTCTTGAGTATGAGGCTTTGCTTTTCCATCACAAAGTGCACAGATCTCTGAAGAGCCTTCAGGAATTGGCATGGTGACCAACCCTCACCCATTGTGTTCTGTCTCGTTGTGGCCTTTCTGTTTTCATAGTCGCAGGTGGGAGACACTTGGGGTTGCTTGGGTTTCTACTGTGGGTACCTACAGGAGTCACTCACTGGGGTTACAGAAGCTCCTGAAGCCAACTCTCAGGGACTCTACGACTTTGAAGGTCCTGTATATCAATGTCACAGAGACAGCTGAAGAAGCTGGGGCACGAGGATGTAAAACAAAAGCAGGATAAAGGGCCAAGGCTCAAGGCAGGTGCTCAGTCAAAGACCTAGAGATTAGTATTAGCATCCTGGAAACAAATAGATGACGGGAATTGTAAAGAATTTGCATGGAAATGAGACTGGTGGTGCCAGTCTGGCAGAACCTGACCTGAGCAGTGGGAGGAGGGAGACTACTACCCTTGATACCAAGAGTGGTGTGTGTGTGTGTGTGTGTGTGTGTGTGTGTGTGTGTGTGTGTGTGCGCGCGCGCGTGTACGCGCGTGCATGTGCTGTTGACTGCCCCATGGAAGAAGGGCAGTATGGACTGAATCTGACCGACAGCATAAGTCACCAGATGGTGCTTCTGACACTTGCTTTGACTTTGAATTTGAATTTGCCCACTGACTTTAGAAGCCTTGTGACAGAAGCCAAGGACTGCAGACCAAATGTCCAAACAACTGGCATCCAGTTTCTACTTCTCCACCTCATATCTCTTCTGTGACTCCTACCCCGGTGCTAACCATCTCCTGTCTTCAAGGCTCACTTCCTACACGTCAGGCCCTCGGGGAGTTATGAGCTTTAGACAATTCTTCAGGAGATCGACATGCATCCTGGCTGACTTTGCTCTCTGGAAAGATTTGGTTTTGTTTCAACAAAAAGGCTTAATTCAATATCTGTGTTCTGTGAGGCTAGGCTAAAGAAGAATACTATTGTCTTACTTAATTCAGACTCCCTG
Source organism: Microtus ochrogaster (assembly GCF_000317375.1). Lineage (NCBI taxonomy): Eukaryota > Metazoa > Chordata > Mammalia > Rodentia > Cricetidae > Microtus > Microtus ochrogaster. The sequence continues at coordinate 1,020,358 of NW_004949181.1, forward strand.
ATTTGAACCACAAAACCACTCTCTCAAAGCTTACTTAAGTTCTGCTTCTCTAGCAACCAAATTTCCGGATAGAGAACAGACTGCCCATACCTGAGTCTTCTCTAGTCAGTCAGCAAGGATATGATCTCTGCGGTGGTCTCCTGATCGCTTCCACTGGCTGCAGTGACAGTCTCCTGGTTGCAGTAAAGCCCTGGATTCTGCTTTCCTCTGTGCAGCTGAAGCTTGCCTATGTAGAACAGTCGTTTGCACTTTAATAGAGAGCAACAGCAGCCTAAGTGTTGAGAGTGGGTTGAAAGGCTTTGTCGGGAAAGAAATAAATCTTTTCAAAGCTCCATTTCCGAAATTCCCGGGGAAGAATATCAGGGTGGAAAGATTTATGTGTCTACTCACAAGCCAATTTAGTGAGTCCCTGCTTTCTTTAGAACCTTCTTTTAAAAATATTTACTCAATATTTTCATTTGTGAATATGTGTGTGCCTGTCTGAGTTTATATGTACCACATGCATTTGAATGCCCAGAGGTCAAAAGAAACAGAAGCTACAGGTGGTTGTGAGTGCTGGGAATTGGACTCAGTTCCTCTTCAGGTGCAATATTCTTAACAGTTGAGTCAACTCTCCAGCTCCCTAAGATCCTTCTAATTGCTGTCAGAATCAATTCTAAAAACTGGAGTATTCACCTCTGAGCAAATCACATACAGTATGCCCACAGAGCCCCTGGGCTGTGATCACAAGGGCTCTTGGACCTCCATATCTGCTTCTCTTCTGTTTCTTACGCCCCCCTGAAAGCCCACACTCAAGTTAGGAGAAGGTGGGGAAAGGCAGTCTCTGTCTATGAGTTTCTAATAATTGAAAGAGAGGGTAAAGCATTCTTCTCAAACACTTAGTTTAAAAAATAACAAGTATATTAGAACTAAGCCAATAAATAACAACCAAGAATCAGAAAAGAATTTTAGAACAAAAAAAATCCTTCATAAAGACCATGAGCTAGAGTTTAAAATTAGGTACCTAACAATGCTTATATAAAATGATGCTTAATGAACTAAGCAACTTTTCAGTACATATAAGCATACCTATGGAAGAGACAGGGTAATGAAACAAAATCATGAGTATGTGATGATTTGGGGCGACTGTTGTCTGCATACCAAGCATATCCAAATAGAGACAGGACTTATTAGATACAGGTATCCTGAGAGATTAAAGATGGAGAACCGACAACAGGAGAAGAGGCAGAAAGTCTACGATGAACAGAACTGAGTTGGAGCTTGGCAGTACTGGGCCAAAAAGTTCAAAGATTCTAAAGAACTCCAGTGGATGTGACTCTGGTCCCTGGATTCATCTTCTTGGACTGATTTCAGAGTCAGAAGCACTTCAGTCCATTCTCTGTCCCTGCTCTGTTGCTTAATGTGTTTTCCCCTTTCTCGTAAGGTCATATATTAAACATAAAAAACAAAAAAAAAATATATATGCTTATAGTCGTTGAAGCTGAGCAGCAGTCCTCTATCTCATTCTATTTATTTTGGCATATTTAGGCTTTTCTATGATAAAACACATGTATAAGACCTAAAAATGGGCTCTGGAGAATAGCTCAGCTGTTAAGAGCATTTGCTGTGTTTGTAGAGGACTTGGGTTTGGTTCCCGGCACCACCATGGAGGTTCATAACCATTTTGTCTCCAGTTCTACCAGACATGATGCCCTTCTCTGGCCTCTGAGGGTCCTGCATGCATGTGCACACTCATTCATATAGGCAAAACACTTTGTACAGATGAAATAAATACATAAATTATCTTTTGTGTTTTCTTGGCATCTAGGAAGGACTAATTCTGGATTTTTGTTGCTGCTTTGTTTGATTCTTTTTGCTACATAAGTTTAGGATAGTTCGTCAAGTATTACATGAAATATACATTGTTCAAATATATCAAGTTTTTAATATACATTATGGTGCACATGTTAAACTTCACTGAACATTTTAGACATAAAAAAATCAGAGTACTGAGATTTTAATTTTATTTTTACCAATCTAAATCATGGCCCTTGTGCCTCTTTGGATCTAAGTTTGTCCAATTTAGAAAGCAATCTAATTTAGAAAATAAATATCTAAGGAATTTTAGGATTCTTCAGTTGTGGCTCCATTTATATTTTATTTATTTACATATATGCATGTTTGAGACAGGAACTCCCTATGGAGTCTTGGCTACCCTAGTGCTCTCTTATGTAGATCAGACTGGCTTTGAATTCATAGAAATCCCATCGTCTCTACCTCCTGAGTGTCATGATTTAAGGCGTGTGCCACCATGTCCAGCAGTGTCTGCATTTATAAATGATGACCTTGTGCTCAAAGTTAAACTCTGTTTAGTCTAGGTTGGGAGAAAATTCATAATCAATCTGAGAAAGGCTCCTATACAAAACAAATTGATTGTGCACTTGCTAACTTACTGGTGTGGAATAAGGCAGTATAAATCCAACAGACATTTTTCAAATGGTGTGTGCAGAATAGGACATGGCGTTTATAGGAAAAACGAAAGACAAGGTAGGTGAGCAAGCAATTCTGTCTGAGGGCTGTGCTTTAATGGAAGTGGAATGAGCACATAAGACATATATGTGACCTAAGCACTAGGGGTAGGCAGAACGCACTAAGGGAGACTCTTATGTATAGCTTAAGATCTGAAAGGCAACCAAGTTTATTCAGGCAAAGGTTAGAAGACACAAGATAGTAATGTTTTCATTTCCATATGAGATACTCCACATATACTCATGTTCTGAATATTTGGTCCCCAGTTGGTGCACATTAAGGGGAAAAGTTTTAGAAATCGTAGGAGGTAACTCTAACTAAATGCAATTGCCTAGGAGTCAAGCAACTGGGAACGACCATCAGACTGTTTCCAAAGAGGTTGATCTGTGGAGGGAAACCCCACCCTGACTGGAGTAATAGCATCTTATGGACTAAGGGCCCAGACTGAACAAAAAATGAAAAAAAAAAAAAAGGAGGAAACCGTGGTGATGGACACATAAGAACCAAAGTAAGTCTTAAGTTGAGTACGATGCCAGACTCAGTCACGGTGACACCTCAGTAAATTGACAGAGGAGAGGCAAGTTAAAGGAAAGTGCATCCAGCACAGGGTCTGGAGGAGAGCCCAGATGGCACTCCCGAGAGCCTTTCATGCTCTTGCCCTGGGTGCTCTTGGAAAGACTTTATACCTTGCGAGGACTTCTGTTGATTTCTTCTGATCCAAAGGAAACACCCACATTGCTGTCCTCATACTGCAAGCCTCCTTCTTCTCAGCACGTCTTGCCTGCATGCTGTGGGGTAGCTCACCAAAATCTTTATTGTCCTTGCTGCTCACCGAAACAGTCATCCAAACCACAGCCATAGTATTTCTTGTGACTTACCCCTATGTTGTTTATTCCATTTGTAGCCCTCCATAACATTTCTAAAACTCTCAGTGCATGTGTGTATTCAGTTGCTAGCATGGCCAAGCCTGGGTAAAGCCAGTTGGTAATGCCCTAGTCTCTGGTTGAATAATCTCATCCTGACTGTCTACGTGACAGCCTCAATGGTCTCCAGCAGTGGCCTTCTGAGGAACTTTTGCATTCCAAGGTACCTGTATATTCTGAGGGGCCTTTTCATTCTGAGGGATTCTTATATGCTGAGGGCCTTTGGCATATATTCCATAAAGGCCTGTCTGCTGGTGAACATTTGTTGGTGAGGAAAAAACTTGAACTCAATTTTGTATCCAGAACTTCCTCTCAATGGCAAGTTCTTCCTGTTCCTAGCATTGTTTTCCCCAAAAATAACCTCTTGAATCCCTTTTACCACCATTGTTAAAATTCCTGCCCTGGGGGAGATGTCAATATCTATTCCCTCCTCTTAAGGTCCCAAAGACAAACTAAAGTGTGATTCTTCTCTCTTGAGAACTGTTAAATTTAATTCCTGGTTAATGGATATCCACTGCCACTGATGTAATAAGCCAATCAAACAGAACTAATAAATCCAGGTTTATTCTGAGCAAAGCATTCCTGGGTGGCCCCAAGGGAAGTTGAGGAGACCACAAGGGGAACCCATGGGGTGACGGCTTTTAATGCCGTGGGGGTGGACCCACCAATGGTAGGCTTTCTTAAGGGTGGAATCCGGATTGAGGCAACTGCAGGGGAGGGTGTTTGGGGTGAAACTTCCATTTGAACATTCCAGACTCTTTGGGTATGTGGATGCCAGGAGCTAGAGTGAAGCTTTCACCCAACGTTCCAAACTCTTTGAGTATAGGGGCACTGGTTCAAGTGTGGCTCACATTTAGCAAGAGGTATGGGTGGAGAAGCATCTAGTTAACTGCCATCCTGGAGACCTCAGGCATCTGTTCCTTGAAGGAGATGAGAAGGCAGGTTGCTAGCAGAAAAATATAGATTGCTATGATTGTCCCTGTGAACAGGGTTAGCCATGGTGATAACTGCCAGAATGAAAGAACCAGAGAAGTACTCTGGTTGTCTAGGAGAGGCAAGGGTGAATGAGTGAGACATAAGAGCAGAAGTGCCCTTTAAAACCAGATTTCCCTTCCTTGGTGTATTTGCACTTCCCAGCTACCTTGCCGTGCGTCCATTCTTCCCAAAGAAGAAACAACAGAAGGATAACTTGATTAATCTTAAAATACAAAAAGAAAATCCTAAAGTAGTGAACGAAATAAACATTGAAGATCTGAGTCTTACTAAAGCAGCGTATTGTAGGTGTTGGTGTTCCAAGACTTTTCCTGCCTGCGATGGGTCCCATAATAAGGATAATGAATTGACAGGCAATAACGTGGGTCTGCTCAAACTGAAGAAGAAAGAAGTATAACAGTAGCCATTTAGGATCGAAACTCTTGTACTCTTTCCTCGTTTGTTGTGCATAGAAAGTCTTTGGAGGTTTTACTGGTTGAATAATTCTTTCTGCCAATTATTTTCTTGCTACACTACTGCTTATATTTGATACTTTATATAATCAGTCCTGAAATCAAGAGTTAATAAAGTCAATACTTCAGATTATAATTAATTGGGAATTTAAAGTTTAGCCAAGGGCCAAAAGTTATTTCTTTGTATATCAGTATTTCAACAGAATGTATATATTTTTTAAAAAAGTTCTCCCCTGTTCTGTTAAATGTATTTTTGTACTATTTTGCTTTGCTCATTTGAAGTAGTTTGTCATCCTTTGGCCTTGGTGGAACTCTGCTGTTTTTAGATGAAGTATGAAAAATATTGCTATCAAGAATTTCTTTGGGGCAATAAAACCCCTTGTTTTATAAAATAAAAAAAAAGAAAGAAAAAGAAAACCAGATTTCATTTGCTGGGTAGATTCCCATTTGAGCCTTGAGAGACAATACCAATGGTGAAGTCCCAGGAAGTGGTGCAGGTGCTGGTGTTATCTGGAGGGCCCTCTATAAGGTGGTCTTAGCCCAGGCAAAAGGAGTGAACCTGCAAAATATGCTCAAAAATGGGTGGGAACAAATAGGCTCTGGAAACTCAGATCAAATTTCTTGATACAGCAGCAGAACTTCTCTTAGGAACCCCTTAAATTAATATTTGAAACCTGTTAATCTTGTACCATGAAGCCTGTGAAAGAGGCACACCTGTCTATATTTTTAGCAGGAAACTTAACTAATGAGGTAATGAGCTCCTAGTACCCTAGTCATCAAATGCCACCAGACAGATCTAGGAGGAATAAGCAAAAGAGCAGAAGCGAGACAGCTTGTCCAGCTACCCAGGCAATCCTAAGTCTCTCCGTGATCTTTGGCAAACATACGTCTCAGAAGCAGTACTTGCCTTTAGCTGCTAAGTCCAGGAGGCCTTACAGATTTTTCTGTGGTGATAGACTTTGGTCTACATGCCTTGGCAGGATGAGATGATCAATCCTCCAGTGTCTTGTCATTCAGTCCAGGCAGGGTCCAGGCAGCTGATGAAGTGCTTTTTCTCTGTGTGGCTGAATTTGTCACATTCAAAGCAAGCCTCTAGGAGGAAGTTCTTCTGTGGCTTTGCATCTTCTTGGAAGAGCTACTGTAGGAGCTGGCAAGTCCCTCTCTCATTAAATGCTCTTTTGTTAAATGCCATACTCTCAGATCTATAAAGGCACTTGAGAATCAGGGTATCTTTACCTACTAGGTATATCTAAATTAGACATATGAGTTAAATTTGGGCATATAGTTTTCCCAGTCAGTAATAGCTTACCAATGTTAGTAGAGGCTTTAAGAAAATTAGAAGGAATATTTTATTCTCTAGTTTTTAGCTGTGGTCGCAAGATCTAAAGTATAATCCTAATCTGTAGAAGGCATAACCAAGTTTTAATAAGAATCAAATGAGGTTTGGGGTTACTTATAGAGTAATGGGTGAAAGGTTATGGGTGAAAGAATGAATGACTATCAAGCAGCAGCCACATTGAAAGGTCTGCTCTCAGTGTAGATGATGACAACCCACTGGCTGTGGAGACAGAGCCCCTTCTCTAGAACTTCTTCACCTACATTACCTTAAACTTTTCCTTTTTTATTAATTTTATTCAGCTACACATTTTTCTCTGTTCCTCCCCTTCCTCTCCCCTCCCCTACAACCCTCTCCCATGGTCCCCAAGGTCCCAATTTACTCAGGAGATCTTTTCCCTTTCTACTTCCCATGTAGATTAGATCCATGTATGTCTCTCTTAGGGTCCTCATTGTTGTCTAGGTTCTCTGGGATTGTGAATTGTAGGCTGGTTTTCTTTGCTGTATGTCTGAAAGACACTTATTAGTGAATACATATGATATTTGTCTTTCTGGGTCTGGGTTACCTCACTCAATATGATGTTTTCTAGATCCATACATTTGCCCACAAATTTCAAGATGTCATTATTATTTTTTTCTGCTGTGTAGTACTGCACTGTGTAAATGTACCACATTTTCCTTATCCATTCTTCAGTAGAGGGGCATTTAGGTTGTTTCTAGGTTCTGACTATGACAAACAATGCTGCTATTAAAGGGTCTAGAAATAAGAATGAAGATATAGAAATAGAAATATAGACACCAAAGATTAAAATGTAGAAATTTATATAGAAAAAAAGACATATAAAGTTGTAAACCTAAGCAAACTTACCAACAGCTTTCTCAACAGATCAAGGATCAATCATTTACACTAAGCTATTTTCTCAGCCACTTAAGAAGGTTCTATCAGCTTAGATCATTTCATTTTACAACTAGCTGTTCTATTTACAAGGCCAGAGCTTCACTCTGCAAACTGATAGTAGTTTTCAAGCTATCCTTGATCAGCAACAGATATGAGCTGAGTTAACCTTTAGGAGACAGAGATACATGACCTCTGAGTTATGCATTGTCCCCGCTATGGGAAACTGGCAGCATCAAAGGGAGAACACAGGGCTGCAGTAAACACTATCTGGAAGTACCAAAGAAGACAATAGATTAACTACAAACATTAGTTTAACTGAAAAAAATGAAGATTGTAAAGTAAGGCAATCTGTATCTGAGTTTTACCTCCGGATTGTAAAAATTCCTTTATTCAGACCTAATGCTTACTGCTCCTCACTGTAAGAAGGGGTCTTCAAGGAACCATTTTTGCTACAGTGTCAGAAACCCAAACTCTGTCTGCAGTCTCAGCTAGCTGATAAGCGTCTGTGCCCTGTGGTGATTTTTTTATTTTTATTTTTATTTATTTTTACGTTTGTTTCTGGTTTTCCTGGATACTGGTTTCTGGAATAAAGTTTGCTTCTGATTATTAGACTTTGGTGGTCTGTCCCCAT
>NW_004949181.1:1028342-1032750 GCF_000317375.1 Microtus ochrogaster
AGTGTTCCCTTTTCCTCACAACCTCTCCAGCATAAGTTGTCATCAGTGTTTTTGATCTTGGCCATTCTTACAGGTGTAGGATGGAATCTCAGAGTTGTTTTGATTTGCATTTCTCTGATGACTAAGGATGTTGAGCATTTCCTTAAGTGTCTTTTATCCATTTTAGATTCCCCTGTTAAGAGTTCTCTGTTTAGGTCTGAACCCCATTTTTTATTGGATTATTTGTTCTTTTGATGAACAATTTCTTGAGTTCTTCATATATATGAGAGCATTTGTTGACATGTATGTATGTAGTATGTATGTATGTGTGCAGTACCCAAGGAGGACAGTGTTAGGAATTTTTCCTAACGTGAGCTCTCTGCTGACGCAAAAATCCCATTTTTTCTGATTGAAAAGCATCTTGACACTCCACTGCACAAGGCTACAGTTCCAGTATATAACTTCAGATAAAAACCAAAGCATGTGTGTACCTAGGAATTAATCCCTGGGGCTGGCTTCCTAGGTATAATCTTAGTTGCTGGTGATACAGACCTTTGTTAAGATCCCAAAGGCAAAGAAGGTTGTCACTGAGTTCCCTGGAGTTGTGCAATTCATTCCAAACTGCACAGATCAGGACAAGGAGAGCACACAGTGTCCTTTGGGATTTTGCAATGCCTAGCATATAACAAATTATACAGAAATAATATTATATATATGTGTGTGTGTGTGTGTATGTGTTTGTGTGCATACCATAGTGTATAGATAGATGTATAGATATAATTTCATGTGTATGTGTGCTTGCCTGAGTTGATGTATATATACTATGTGTGTGCAGGATCTTGTGGAGGTCAGAAGAGGCATACTATTCCCCGGAACTGAATTTACAGATGGTTGTAAGCCCTCACATGGATGCTAAGAACTGAATTTAGGTTGGTCTTCTGCAAGAACAGTAAGTGCTCTTAGCCACTGAGCCATGTCTTCAGCCCACAAAAAGTAATCTAAGTTAAAATAATTCATCTCACTGAGCAACAAAAAGACTTCCTGTGTTTCCTCCTTTCGAGACCACTGAATGCTGAAATGAGGCTGTTGAGTGTATCCACTCAAGAGAAATTTCTTCACAGAGATCTTGCTCTTCTCTTCTTTATCTTTTATTCCTACACAAGTCAACTGCTCAAAAGTTTCTTAGAAGCCAAACAATTGGAAATATTCAAATCAGTTCTAAATTTACCTCTGTTAATATGTATGACTTAATGCTTAGGATATGAATTTCAAGTTGTCATTGTTCACCCAGTGTTGAAATAATTAACATCCCCAGTGTGATAGAATAATACATATTCATTATCAATGAGTCCTGCAGGCTGAATTTGTCAATGGTATCCAGTTTTTCTCACTGGATGGGTTATGTTTGCCTTGATTTTTCTGGAGAACTGTTTGCCCCCACACTTTCGTGTTTGCTGCAAACTTAACATCCATGGTAGTCAGTGCCTCCTGCCACTTATAGGAAATAGATTGAAATTTAAGAAACTCTTGTTACATTATTATTATTATTATTATTATTGTGATCTCTAGTGTCTTGCTGGTGTGAAGTATAATATACCTATGAAGACCTCCCAAAAGTTCATCGGTGACAACACAACGAACCTGGGTGGACATTATGTTTCATGCAATAAACCAAGCATAAAAAGCAAATATATGATCTATGGACTCTAAAACCATGGGTGCCTAGCAGTAAAACGTCCTGGTTTATACTTCTCTGTTGATGTGATTTAAAAAAATAAAATAACCAAAGGCACTTTGGGGAGATGGATAGGAACATTTGGGAGAAGTGTTATCCTCTTGGACAGGGTAACTCGATTGAAACTCTTTTAATATGTGTATATGGTTCAGGACGATCCTACATCGACAGGCTTCCAAAGGACTTTTTCAAAGGACTTTAGTGTCAGCTGTTCCTCCCATACTCCCTTACCCATCCCTCCTACCCTCACCCATTTAACCCTTCCCACCCCATTAGTCTCCTTTCCCCTTCATACTGTCTGTGCTATACTATACATATATGACATGGAATCTCAAAGCAGTTTAATGTTTCTTTTTCTCATATGACTAATGATATTAAAAACTTTAGGAAAGAAAATATTCACTGGCTATTTGTGATTCTTCTTCTGAGAACTGTCTGTTCGGTTGATTTGTTAACTGTGCAATTCTTACAGCTACTTAGGAAATCTAGTTATTAACCCCTTATTTCCTCATGTACAGTTGCTAAATTTTCTCCATTCTATAACCCTGGAGACTATTTTCTTTGATATTCAAAACCATGAAATATTTTATGATCTTGTCAGTTTGGGGAGTTATTGTCTTTGCTATTAGGTTCCTTTCCTGAAACTTGTTGCTTCTGTCTGTGCCTTGAAATGTTTTATCTATGTTTTCCTTCAGTAGTTTGAAATGTGACAGTCTTACATTAAAGTCTTTGAGATATTTTGAGTTTTCCTGTACCTTTTGCTGAGGAGATTGTCTTTTTTCCAATGTATGTTTTTAACACACTTGTCAAAAATTAAGAGGTTGTAGTGCTCTGGTTTATTTCTGTATCGTTCTATTCTGTTTTCTATTCTGCTTTACTCTGTTCTAGTATACTCTTCATTTACATGCTTGTTTGGGGGTTAGTATGATGCTGTCTTTGTCACTATGGTGCCATAGTATAATTTGAGGTAATATATTATGGTGATCTGTGTTATTTCTGCCAGAATTGTTTTGGCTACTACTAGTGGGACCTTTGTGCTTACATATCAAATTTAAAACTGTTCAAGACCTGCAGTTAATGCCAAAACAATTTTGTATGGGGCTTGTGTTGAATCCACAGACCCTTTCTGACAATATAGCCATTTCCACAACATTAATTCTACCAAAAAACATATATAGGAGATATTTCCATACTCTAGTGGAATGCTTCTTTAAAGTTTTTCCACTTCCAAATATTTTTAAACCCAAGACAATTACATGTTATCTCAGGTATATACACATATAAAATACATATTTTATATAAATAAATATAAAAAGTTTAACATACACATAATCTTATCATTTATTAAACTAAAAGCAAGTTTATATATTAATAAATTGAGTGTGCTTCTTACTTTTATATAAAGAGTTAAATCTTGGCTGAACATTTGATACTGCTGGATGCAAAACATCTTATACATAGTTTTCATAGTATAATTTTACTTTATAGTCATCAATGATGAAAATCTACGTTGCATAAATAATTAGTACAAAATGGTAGAAAGAGATTGAGGGCTACTTTAGAAGTTGTTGGCCAGTCTTTCCTAATCCTAAAATGAAATTCTTTTAATGGTTTATTTTTAATGAAACTCAAGTAATCAACTGAAAAAGGAATTTTTAAAATTAAATACTCTTAAAAATCCAAATATACACAAACTTGACGCTTATTCACTGAAGTAAGTAGGAAAATATTTAGAATATTTCTTATCCTTAATGATGTCATTAATTGCATATGATCATAAAACTTTGTACAGTAAAAGTACTCCCATCTGTAGCATACAGCAGTCTTTTTCTTTTTGGTTTCTCAAGACAGGGTTTCTATGTGCCTTTGGAGCCTGTCCTGGAGCCTCTTGTGGACCAGGCTGGCCTTGAACTCAGAGATCTGCCTGCCTCTCCCTCCCGAGTGTGAGTGTTGGTATTAAAGACATGTGCCACCACCGCCCAACTTGCATACAGCAGTCTTGAATCTGAGCCCGAATAGTTCTTTCAGGCAGTATTTGTTATGTTGCACAGAATGACAGCATACATGATGCAGCGTCATGTGTGATGTGCTTGAACCAACGCTGCTGTGAGTCACATGATACAACACAGGTGAGCACTGCCAGAAATACCTTGTAGTTAATCAATTGTTAGTTGAGTCTTTCGAAATCTTTACTGCTGTCATATTTGTGACTTCCCTGTGTATCTGTGTAGCTTCATGTGGTTTTATGACCAAAACTTCTAGTGGTTAATAAGAAAGATTTTGTTTAGTTGGTTTATTTTATGCAGGTGACTGTTTTGCCTGCATGTATTCTATGCACCTTGTACATGTTAAGTGCATGTAGGGACCAGAAGAGAAAATCAGGTCCCCTGGAATTATAGTTACAGGTGGTTGTGAGCTACCACACGAGTGCTGGGGATCAAACCTGGGTCTTCTGGAATAGCAGCTAGTGATCTTGACTATTGAGCCATCTCTCCACACCATCAAGTAGAGTTTTCTTTTTCTTTTCTTTTAAAATTACAGATTAGTAATAAAACTTGGTGTTTTATCGTACGGTGGCATATGCCTATGATCCTAAAACTTGGGGAGGGGGACAAAAACAATATTACTGCTAGTTTTGTAGTCACCTTGGTCTACTACATAGTTCCAGACTACTCAGGGCTTTGTAACAAGACT
>NW_004949181.1:1032850-1037867 GCF_000317375.1 Microtus ochrogaster
GCCAGCCTGGTCTACAAGGGCGAGTTCCAGGACAGGCTCGACAGCTACAGCAAAACCCTGTCTTGAAAAAGAAAACAGAACAAAAACAACAAAGATTTAAAATTTTAGAAAAAATCCTCAGTGGTAACGATTTAGATTTTATTTTCTCACAGAGAAAAAAAAAAAAAAAAAAAAAAAAACAAACTAAACAAAACAAAACATTTTTATTCAATTGGGAGGAATATGAAAATCCTATAGAATAATACAGGGAACAGAAAAATATGCGACAATTCTTATTATCAAATATAATTTTAAATTTGAGATAATATCTCAGGTACTATAGCATTCCTTTCCCAGAGATATTGTGGAAGGCACTTTCCTGTGTTATGAGGACCACTAGTGAGCATGCTTTCTAGGGGCAGCATGACATGAATTTGAAATGCTGTGCCATTTGAACTTACAAGCTTCCAGCCAGAGGTAGCTAACTGAAGGAAAGCTTTTGAATAGGGAAGTTAGCCTGTTTTAAATTTAAAAATTAGTTTGGGATTATTGTGATTTAGTTCCTTTAGCTAACATATTAGTTCCTTTTCTTTTTCTTGTGAGAAATAGCTCTCTGGAGGAGAGATTTGCCCTGACTTCCAGTTTCAGTCCACCCCAGCACGGTAGGCTCCTGGTGGTGAGGACATGTGTCAGAACCTCCTCGGATCTTCGTAAACTGAGAAGCAGAGGCACAGGCAGAAGGAGAGGCAAGTGTAGCCTCGACTCCTGACCCCAGTGTCCCACTTCTGTACTCCAGCCACACATCCCAAGACTCCACAGCCTCCAAAACTCCACAGCACCCCTGGCCTAGGACCAAGAGTTGGAACAGTTGCTGTGAGGCCCATCTTAACTCAAACGGTCACAGCCAACTTCTCTGCTTGAAGAAGTGCGGTCAAGGTCTTCTGCACTGAGAGCCCAGAAAATGTCCTGGCATCTGAGGGAGCTCTGACTCTCACACTGACAAATCCAAATGATGTGGATGAAAAGCCATCGAGGTGCCAAAGCCTTACAGCAATAAGATAGCTACAAAAGCTATTCTTGGTTCTTATGCTTCTCATAACTACTAACGCTATGCTTGATGCCCAGGACCACAGGTGGATTTTCACCTCACTGCCTCTAGGGGTGCCGAGAAAGGCAGGGACAGAAGCCAAATCTCCCCTTTTATCTTAGATTTGTGGGTTTTATTTTTGGGTATTTTTTTTTCTTTCAGAATTGGTTAACATTTCATATACCTTCAGGGTGCAGCATGAAATTGCTGTTGGTCATATTCTCAGAAACACATTCTCAGAAACTTTTATCATTTAATCATTATCTTGCCATGGTTCCTTCAGGATCATAATTCCCATTGCTACCTGTCTATTCTTGATGATTTTGCTTAAGATCTGTTTCTGTTGTTTATTCCCTCTTGGTGGGAACATTGATAGACAGATGCACATGAAGTCTTTGGGGATTTTTCAGATCCCCACCTCGCTCAAAGTGATCTTCTGCATATAAGACCTGTAATGAAAGGGACACAGTCCAGCCTTTGGGGTGTGAGCCTAGGGCCCTTTTCTGCTCACAGGCCTGATCAGTGTCAATATGACTAGGATTTCAAGTGAGGCAGAAATTACTTTTCTGAGTTGTATTGTACAGTGAAGAGAAAGAAGGGGGAGAGAAGTCCTGTTCTCAGAGATACAGTCTAGTCCAAGCCTACGAATTTATGATATCTGAATGCATGAACCCCTGACTTCTCACGAGATGGAATGCCCATTCCCTTCCCTTCCCTTAGTTGCAGGTACATGAGCAGTTATAGGAAGGCAGACAAACTCCAGGGAGGGCATTTTAAAACCTTTCAAAATAGACTGTTTGGCCCACTCCTCCACTGTCAGAGTCCTGCTTGGCTTGCCATTAAAGATTTATTGTTAACTGCCAGCAGGGTCACATAGCCCAGAAACCCTATCCTTCCTCCACGACTCCCTCTCCACTGCCCCCCCTCCATTGCCACCACTCCAGGAGCTTGATACCCACTACACTGCTCTAAAAAGTCCTTGGCCCTGCCAGCTATCCTTGCTGCACAGATCCAAAGTCTGCCACCAAAGCCTGCTGGAGCCTGCCACCATCAGAACTCTGGGAACTTGGCCCAACTCACTAGGCTGCCCTTTCCCATCAACACTTTTTTCCACTTCCTAACTTAATCCTCCTCTCCCCTCCCCTGTCTCTCAGCTCTCACCTACAGGACCCACAGCTTCTGCTCTCAGTTCCCTCAAAAGTTTTCTCTTTCCAGCTTGGAGTTGTATGCTCTTTCTTAAAAGCCCCAAGACCTCTCCTCCTCCTGCCACTTACACAAGCAGATAATCCACAAAATCTCATACATCTTTCTACACTTTCAAAAGTCTCTCATCTATCTCCACTTTAAACTCTTAAAAATCTTTTAACTGCTAACTTACAAACTATTACATAATTTATTTAATGATAGGCTTTATTTAGCCTTTTGTACAGGCTTTCAAAGTTAAACTTAAAATAAATAAATCAGACATATTAGATAGATGGCCCACAAACTATTCAGAGTTCTGCTGACCATGGCATTTTAAGTATTTAATAATTATAGAGACATGCCTATTCCAAAAAAAAAAAAATACATTGACAAAGAAGTCATGGGACACAAGGATTTCTCCTAGATTGTGGCACTGTAATCACTGGACAAAAGTGTCTCACCTGCCACCAGGACAAAACTGTCTCACCAGCCACTAGGGTTCTGCTCAAACTGTGAACACTTTTTGCTTCACTGCTGTACTCCAGCTGGCCAAAGGAAGGTCAGTTTTCCCAAGTTCATTTATAAGAAAATTCTCCCAGACCTGGGTCTGGCAGCCAAAGGCCACTGCCCTGTGTGACAGCAGAAGATTTACCACTACTTCCCAGCTGTTGAGACCATGGGGACCCAGAACAACTGTCTAGATAATGAAAAAGTCTCTGTCCCTTTAATTGATGCATGGGCCATTTAGATTATACCCCTTGCTATAATTTATCCCTCTCAGATCTCCGGTGGCACTGACTGACCTGCCTAAGCCCCCACCAGACATTGTCCAGGAACCTAGGGCCTCACTTCTTGTGTCAGGTTGCCTCATCACGTTCCTCCAGACATAAGAGCCACGTTTTCAGTCCTGAGAGAATTCTGAGGTCTCACTCACCCTGTCCTCCACCCGGAGTCGGAATGCACAGCCAGTCCTCCAGATCTCACCCTTCACTTGCTCTGGCTTTTCCTTTTCCCACTTCCTTCTCCTCACATCTTCTGACTCTTCCCTTAGAAAAGGGGATAACTTTTCTGAAATCGGCATGAATTTTTGCCTTCCAATCCAAAACAGCCCCCAAGACACCCCTTCATGACTTCTTTCCCTTTCCTCAACCTGTTTGTACACCCCCACTCTCCAAAATCCCCACACCCTTCTCTATTATACTTAAAATCTCTTCTGCCTACATCTCTAAACCCCATCATCCTCTACCCTTAGCCAGCCTCAGAGGCCTCAAACCCATCATTCAATCCCTTTTATCCAAGTTTCTATGCCACACCTCTTCACCTTCTAATAGTCCCATTTTGACATCCAAAAAAACTAACAGCCTTCTGCCTAGTCCAAGACCTTTGCTCCATTAACACCGTCACTGTCTCTCTCTGCTCTGTGGTCCCTGACTATTACCTTATCCTACCCATTATCCCTGACACTACTTACTTCTTAATCCTAGGCCTTAAAAATGCTCTTTTTTATTAATATGCCTGTATGCTTATTTTCAAAATCTCTTGTCCTTCATGTGGATAGACCCCAATACTCACCAATCCCCAAAACTGACCCAGACTGCCCTTCTGCAGGGATTCTGAGGTAGGCACTCAGTACAGACCTGGTCTGCCTTCACCCTTTCCCCTCCTGCCTGCTTCAGTAGGTATATGGCCTCCTCCTTTACACTCTCTCTCTCTCTGATAGCCATTCTAACATTGTCTCACTCCTCAGTTTCCTAAACTCTAGGGGTTACTGAGTCTCACCTTCCAAAGCTCAACACTTCTCTCCCCAAGTCACTTATCTAGTATCCTCTTTCACCCCAACCCATGAACACCTTGCTTTAGGCCACTTTGCCCATCTCCACTCCTTATCTTTATGCCTTCAACAAAATCTGAACTGCTCTGATTTGGGGGGATGGCCAATTTCCTCTGCTCATGGGTCCCTGGGTATTCATTTACAATACATTCTCTATATCAAGCTGCTTCTGGATCTGCCCAGGAGCCTCTTCCTCCCATTGACAAACAATCCTTTAAACTAAAAAGTAGTCTTCTTTCAGGTCAGGCATTCTGCCTCTCAGATCTATGTAGATCTTTCTATCTCTACACTTCTGAAAACCAGTTATGCCCTTGGGGTCTTGGGACACTTTCTAGGACTGACCATTAACCCTGTAGTTTACCTTTCCAAAACTCTAGACAACGCCATCTGTGGCTGGCCTCCCTGTCTACACACTCTTGCCCCAGCCTTTCTGCCCATCTCTAAATCTAGCAAAGTAAGTAACTCTGGCATCTCCCCCCATCACACAGTGTATTCCCAACTCACCCTCTCTCCTCCTATTTATGAAGGACCCCACTGCCTTTCACTGTCTTGGACTCTCCCTCTCCAAACTTCTCTTATCAAAAGCTCATAGCTCACATTTTGTACCTGTCCTCCCCTCAATCCCTCCTCCACACTTATGCCTTACCCCCAATGTTCACCAGACCCACTTTACTCTTGCCCAAAGATTTCCAAGGACTTCCTCCTCCATCCCTCTCACACACAAGATGGTCTTCTCACTGCTTCTGCCTGTGCTTTTTATATAGATGGCACCTCCTTCCTGTCAGGTGTACACCTATTACGGGATGTGCAATGGTCTCAGATGATGTCAAGGCACCTTCTTACTTTCACATACTATCAATCAAAAAACAAAAGTAATAGCCCTCACCAGGGCCTTCCAAATCTCACTACAAATATATCATTAAGGATATATATAT
>NW_004949181.1:1037967-1041872 GCF_000317375.1 Microtus ochrogaster
ATATATATATATACTCCAAATACGCTCTCCATGCCTTGCTAATGCACTCAGCAATCTGAAAGGAATGAGTATTTCTAAACACAAATGGCATCTCAACTTCTAAGTCTTCATATATCCATAACCTATTCAAGGCCTCCCGTTTATCCTATCAAATTGGCTTGGTTCATTACATAAACACCAGACTGACCCCTGCATTGTCAATAAAGGCAATAATAGTGCTGACATGGCAGCCCATTATGTTACCTTTTCATTCCTTATGATTTCGTTTCCCTCCAGGTTATCCTATCACATAACCTAGATAACAACATGTCTAACTGCCGGCCTTGAGTTCTGCTTCCTTCATTCACATATGGTCAGACTATTGTTCGCCAGCGCGACTCAGGGGAATTGAGCACCACCACAGCCAAAGGTGCATCCTGAGAGTTTGTCAGTGGAGTGTCATCTTGTTTATTTGGAGGGGGCAAGGGACAGTTATAACCTAGAAAGAACAGCCAGTTGGGTCCATGTTGTAGTATGCCATTGGTTGGGGAAAGAACATGGAAGGTGCTTAATTAGATACTCGGGGGCAACAGGGGTCAGAGGAACAAACCTTACAAGGTATTACAGAAAATCCAGTCAACAATGTTTCAGCAGCCAGATAAGCAGCAACCAGTCCCTGTAGCCTTGGAGATGTTTGGCTTACCAGTTGCTAAGTGCTTTGGGGCTCTTCCTCATTCGGAGAACCTGACTGCTGGAGTCTGCTGGCTTCTAAGTAAGGCAGCTGGGCATTTAAACTCCTGCCATTCTCAGGATGAGAAAATTATGGTTTTAGCATGTGTCAGTCAACCTCCTCTTAGCTTCAGGGTAGCCCTACATCAAATCCTCCTTCAACCAGGACATTATTTGCTATTGGCATCAAATATTTCACTCTAATACCAAATCTCGTCTATCCCTTCTCCACCTGACTCTCACCTCAGCAGACAAGACGTGTTTACAGAACTAACACAAACCTACAATGTAGGACAGTGATAAACCTCACCGTCACTCTACAGCCCTACCTTTCCCACTTGCCGAGTTATAAAGCTCTGAAATTGTAAGACTCTAGAACAAGATGTTTTAATGTATGTAAATACAAGCTATAGAGGTCTGCAGATGTAAAAGTTTAGCTGTTAAAGTCTGCAAACGCAAGTCATAAAGATCTAAAATATTGTTTTAAGGCTGAAGATATTTAGCTTCAGTAGGGCTTTGAGAAAGTGATTTAAGGTATGTGAATAGTTCTGGATTTCTTTTCCTCTTCCTATGCTTTTATTTAGGTCCACAAACGTTTTACTATGACACAAAGACACAAATCTATTGCACTTTCTGCCTTTCTCCTGCAAACCACTTCTGCAGAGACACCTCTTGTCTATCTTTGTCCACCCCAGAGGCAGCACTCCTTCTCTCCCCATTCACTCATTTGTCCCGCCAGAGTAATACATCTCCTTGGTGTTGAAAACTTGGTGTCTGGGTGTGTTCTGTACCGCTTCCAAGGGGCCCCCTTATGATAGGGGCAGACACATACGGCATGCAGCTGCAAAGGTTTGGGGATCTGTGTGGACTTGCTGAGATTTTTTTTTAGAGGCTTCAAAAACTTGTTTTTAGAGTTCCCAAAGTTTTGAAATTGAAAGTAATAGAACAAAGAAAGGAAATAAAAAATTCAAAAAATATTATGAACCTGAAGATTTTCTAATGCTGGCATCAGAGGAAAGGACTTGAGTTGGAGTGGCATCCCTGTCATGGAAGATGTGAGGTTAGTCAGTACCAAGCACTCAGGAGGCAGCAGACACTGAAGAGAAATGACAAGTCCAGGAGCTTAAACATCCCAACTCCGCAATGCACTTATCATCAACTCACTTGGCTTGAGTTCTCTGCTTAGAATATGTCAATGGAATTGTAAAACCAAAGTCCCACGTTTCTCATTCATCTAAGAATCTCATCAAGAAGATGCCCAGAGGCTGTGGCTAGTCTTCTTTCCTAGCCTGTCATGCCACAGTACAACAGAAATGAGACCTCGAACTGTTCTTCCTAAGGTTCCACTCTGTTGCCTTAATCAGAATCAGGGAAACCTCCTGAGATTTATGATTCAGAATTTTTTTTAAAAGAAGACCATTGTCGTGGAAAAGGAAAAGAAATAACCTAACCACATGCCCCTGGATTCAGTTGGCAATTAGCCTTGACAGAAAGTCAAGAATCAATAGGCAAAAGCAAAACCATTGTGAAGATCACCTACAGAGGCAAAACCCCCTTTTCTGAGAGAGTTCTCTAAGAGTGAGATCGACCCATTCCTATCCAATATATTTTTGGTCAATATTTTATCATATATATATATTACCATGACAGATGTGAAGTCATCCTATCTGTGCTTGTACTCAAAATGGAGTCAAAAGCTGCTTGTAACATGTAGTCTCTTAGGACGAGGTGTAGTATAATAAACAACATTTGCTTTTTGTTTGCTTGCTTGTTTGTTTGTTTTACTCAACATGGACTATTGTGCATGATACAGCCTGAATTCAATATTTTCCTTAATTAAATGTCAATCTCCAATGTTACTTGAGTTTTTATTTCTACTGTGTCCTTAAAACAAGAAATCTGGCAATGGTGATGTACATCTTTAATCCCAGCACTTGGGAGGCAAAGGCAGGCAGCTCTCTCTGAGTTTGATGCCAGCCTGGTCTTCAAAGTGAGTTCCACAATAGCCAGGGCTGTTAGAGAAACCCTGTCTTGAAAACCCAAAAAAAAAAAAAAAAAAAAAACCTAATAAACAAAAGCAAATGAAGGTGGGACTATTCCCAAGCAAGATGGCAGACCAGAAGCTCCCTTCATGATACCTGGAAAAGATGAGGGAAGAACACTTAAAACAAGCTCTATTTCAAAAAGAGAAGTATAGACAGTTTCTGCCCTGTCCAGTCCCAAAGAAACACACAGAGGCTTACATCAATTATAAACTGTTTGGCTTATTAGCTCAGGCTTATTATTAGCTAGCTCTTACAACTTAAATTAACCCATAATTTCTATCTATGCTTAGCTATATGACTTGGTACCTTTTCTCACTAAGGATTCTCTTCTGGCTTCCTCTGTATCTGGCTGGTAACTGCATCTTTCCTTTCCTCTTTCCAGAATTTTTCTAGTTTAGTTGCATAGTCTGCAGATATCACCCAGATACAGAAGAAGTAAGATGAGAATGCCTCGCTGATTAGCGGTACCAAGCCACATGGCTGACTCAGACAAGAATTATGGGCTAATTTAAGATTTAAAAAAGAGTTAATAAGAAGCCTGAGCTAATAGTCTAACCAATTTATGATTAATGTAGACCTCTGTGTGTTTCTTTGGGACTGAACGGCTGCAGGACCTGGCAGGACCATCACTTCTGTCAAGATCTTCCTTTTTCTCTCTTCTCTCTTCTTTTCCTTGTCTGTTTGACAAGTGTACTTCCCTTTTGTTCATTTTACTGTGGTTTTGGCAGTTACTTTATTTTATACTGAAAAGGTCTTTTTAAGAATTATTCTCCTTTGTGCTGGCAAGAGGAGTCAGAGGTTAAGAGCTCTAGCTGCTCTGCTCTTCCAGAGGTCCAGAGGTTAATTCCCAGCAACCACATGATGGCTCACAACCATCTAGCATGAGATCTGGTGCCCTCTCCTGGCAAGCAGGTAGACATGGAGGCAGAATGCTGTTAACATAATAAACGAAAAACTCTTTTAAAGAATTATTCTCCTTTATATATTGAGCTAATTTCATTTATGTATGTAGCAGTCTACTTTAATTTCTTTTTTCTTTCTTTTCTTTTTTTGACCCTGTACCATACACTTTTTCTTTCTATTTTACTTTCAGTATTATTTTATTTTATTTTTGATTTTTTTTCTTTTTTTAAATTTATTTATTAAAGATTT
>NW_004949181.1:1044888-1046516 GCF_000317375.1 Microtus ochrogaster
TCCCCCTTTTCATTTCTGATCTTATTTATTTGTATGTTCTCTCTCTGTCGTTTAATTAGTTTGGATAGGGGTTTGTCGATCTTGTTGATTTTCTCCAAGAACCAACTTTTTGTTTCATTGATTCTTTGGACTGTTTTCTGTGTTTCAGTATTATTTTAACTTTATCCTTTTTAATTATGTTTAAACTTTTGTTTTTATTCTCCTTCTCAGAACTATATAATTTTAACTTTTAATTCTCTCATTGTTGAGAACTTTTATGTTTTTCTAATATATTGTTTTTTTCTTTCCTCTTCCCCAAATTCTTCTCCATTTCTCATCACCTTCTTTTATTTAACTTTGTGTCTCCTCTCTATATCCTCTTCCTCATTCTTCTTGCTTCACCTTATTCACTTCCTGTTTTCATATTTATCCTAAACAAATTTTAACTTTGTACAATACTTATTAATTTTGTCACTTTGTATCTTACTGTCATTGGTGGTCAGTTAGTGGGATTTTATTTATCGCTAAAAATATTTCTATGTCCTCTGCTCTGGTGTTGTCACTGCTTGTTTTCCCCTCTCTGAGGGATAACTGGAAGTTTACTCTTGCCCTAGTTTGCCTAGTTGCTGTGATAAACACCATGAGAAAAACAACTTGTGAAGGAAAGAGTTTATCTTGCATACAGTCCCAGATCACAGTCCATCATTGTGTGAACAAGACCCTGGAAACAGGAATTGAACCAGAGGCCCTAAAGGCTTGTTCAGCCTGCTTTTTTATGCCACTCAGGACACCTTGCCCAGGGATAACACCACCAATAATGGACCAGCCCTCTTTCTTGCCCATCATTAATCAAGAAGATATCCCACAGACTTGCTAATAGACTAACTTTATGGAAGCATTGTATTGACTGAGGTTCCCTGTTCCCACATTGCTCTAGCTTGCTAGCTTATGATAGTGTGGCAAAAACCTAACCCTTAAAAGTCCTCAAGAGAAGTCTATTAAATAAGACTTGCAAACAAAACCAAGAGAAATGTTTTTTTTAAAAATCACACAAAAAGAAGCATGAAAAAGCAAGGGAAAGTTGTAATTTGACTTTGTACTTATTGAATGAGGTAAACTGACAAAAGATTTCAAAAGCTTGCTAGAGAATAGAGAGAAGTAGATAGTGCCAATCCAAGACCTTGGGAGTAAGGTCAAAACATAAAGGGAAAAGTTAGCAAAATGAATGAGAAATGAAAAAATACATGAACTAAACCGAAAGGCAAACACAATAGAATGACATCAGATCTTCCATCAGTAAACGCCTCTCAAACCAGTAGAGTACAGAATATACTTCATGCCTTAAAAAGCAATAACAGCTGACACAAATTGCTGTATCAACCAAGACTAGTTTTGAAAATTGAAAGAGAAATAAGGACCACTTGTTAAGCAGGGTTCTCTAGAAGAGCAAAACTCTATTAGAGTAATGTTCATTAGATTTCCTTGCAATAGAGAATACACAGCCAAAAAATGGCCATCTGCATACTGGAGAGACTGAAAACCTGGTAGTAGCTCATTCAGCGAAGCAGATGTCAATGCAGATACAATCTGGCAAAGAAGGCCTGGACATTTTTTAAAGGGTCACTGGTTTTCAATGCACAGAAGAAGGA
>NW_004949181.1:1046672-1055625 GCF_000317375.1 Microtus ochrogaster
GAAGAAGAAAGAGGAGGAGGAAGAGAAGGAGGACTCACCAACAAGAATCATTTCTTTTTTTCTTGGACCTCTTTATATCCTGGCTGCCACCAGAAAGTGCTTTTGTGGAAGTTAACTCTTCCTGAAAACAACTTTGCTGACATGCCCAGAGGCATGTCTCTTAGTTCATCCCAGAGTCAATTGAGGTGCTAATCAAAATTAGCCATGGCTTGCCTACTCATCAGCTTGTCGTCCAAACATATTTTATGCCATGCTTAATTTTCAGATGAAGACCTAACAAGGTCATAATTCAGTTTAACTTGATTTAAATATCCCTCCCACATACAGCTCTAAACACACTCTCTCACCATAGTAGATGACAAAATTCCTTGAGGACTACTCAGTCTTTAAATATCCCATAATGTAAATTTGATAATGTGAATTTATACTGAGTTTATGTCATCTAAGTCAACGCTACATAACATGGCAAAGAAATGAGGGGAATGAAATACAAATACCTGTGTATCATATGTGAGTCTATGCAAGCGATGGTTACTGGTGACGTCATCTTGACAGGATCTAGTGTGACAGGCCAAGGCAGTGCAGGGTTCCTCTATCTTGTATTCTTGCTGAGGCCATTTCAGATTTAACTAGAATTTGATCTCCTTGATGGAGAATCTGTGAAAAATTACCTAGCTCTATTCTAGGACCCAAGGCCTTTATACCCAGCTAGTTCATTTTAGCTTCAGTTAAACTGACTGCCTGTGCATTCACCGCACCCCACCCCACCCCCAGCTAACTGTTTATCATAGCTTCTGGAAAACTGCTTGCTTCTGTAACCTCCCCCTCTGCAGTCACAGAGACACCAGGAATTGTTTCTTTGCTTAAGTTCTGAATACCTGACTCTAATTCCAGCCGGCTGAATTAAAGACTTCTAATTGACTATAAACTGTCTGAATGCTCATCTCATCTCGGGTGGGCTCCCTATAACACTGGCATCACCTAAGAGACAAACTGGGAGGCAAGACTGTGGGAAAGTTTCTAGACTGGGTTAGTAGAAATAGAAAGACAACCTTAAATGTAGTCAACACCAGTCTATGAGCCAGAGTCCTAGATCTACTGAAAAGAAGAAAGTGTGTTGAATAGCAGCGGTTTCTTGACTGCTGGTGCACTGTACCAGCCACCTCATGATCCTACCACCAGACTCTGTGACTGTGATAGACCATGTTTTCAAACTGAGCCACAATAAAGCCTTCCTTTCATGAGTTACTAAACCTTGTCTTTTATCATAGTAATTTAAAAAAATACAGAAAATTAATACTGAGAAGTGGGGCTGTTGCTGTAATAGGCGTGACCATGGTGAGTTGTGGGGTATTGGAAGTGGTTTGAGAGATGAACCTATGAGTTTACAGTTGAAAACTAAAGGAGTCCTGGAATGGTGTGATTAGAGATTTGAAGAGTCCAAGAATAAGAATACAGACATGTAGGTTCCTGAAATAAGAATGTAGAAATAAAGAAATAAAAAGTTGTAAACCCAGGAGAATGAGAGCAGGCTGTCAGCAGCTTTCTCAGCAGCTTAAGGATTAACTATTAACAGTGAGTTACTTTGCTTTACAACCCATAGCTCTGTCTGCAAATTGAGAGTCCCTCTGCAAACTGAGGGTCAGCCTTTAGATAATCCCCCAGCTGCTCATGCATCCCAGCAACTGATGTGAGCTGAGTTAACTTTTAAATGATGGGATGTACCTGACTTTTGGTTGTGCATTGTCCCACACCCTTCCCTGCTACACAAAATTGGCAGTATCGCTGAAAAAAAAACATGTCAATGAAAATTGTAAAAAAAAAAAAAAGCGATTTGTATCTGAGTTTTATTACCTTAAGATTGTAAAAATATTTTGTTCATGCTAATCCTTGCTTCTTGCTATAAAAAGAGAGGTTCGGAAACAGCCCATTGCCACAGTTATACAAGTCCATCTCTGGCTGGAGTCTCAGCTAGCTGATAGGCTTTGTGTACCCCATGGAGAGTTTTTTTCTGGAATAAAGTTTTCTTCTGGTTTAACAGATTTGGTGGTATGTCCCCGATCTTTGGAGAGTCTCATGGACCCAGCAGATTAATGAGATATTTGGTGGTATTTGGAAGATCAGAATGCTAAGAAAAATGTATAGAGTGAATGCTCATTTCATGATATTTCATTTCTACCAAGAATTAGGCTAAATGCCATCTGTCTTACATTCTGTTAGAAAGTCTGACCATGTTCTGCCAATGTCGTGAGAATTGGAATGAGACTCAGTGAAAAAGTGTGGAACTAATTTGTTTGGCAGAGGAAATTTCAAGACATCACAGCATCCAGGCCCTGGCATGGCTACTGCCCCCTGCCCTTAGATCTATAGCAAGGAAGTTTAGAAACATACAAAAGCTTTGAAGAAAAAGAGTATGGAAATGTTTAAAGTGGCAAACAAGGCAAATAAATACTGATAAATAACCTGTAACTGTTAAATAGATTAGCACCACTGTAGAAAAACCAGAGGCTCTGACTAAAACAATAAGAAAGGTCATGCATGTCAGGGTCAGAGTCTTTGCAAGGAGATCCTAAGAAGTCCCTGAGACACTGTGAAGGTGAAGCCGAAATTGTTATGGAGCCCCCAGGATGTTGGAGATGCCAGGACCTTGTGATGTACACCAAGGAAAACCATAGGCACAAAGTGGCGAGGACTCAAGAGAGAAGGTCCATGTGCTATATAGGCAGCACAACTGGAGGGTAAGGACCTCCTAATCCTTTTGAGTCCAGATGTTTCACCATGAGTCCCAGATGCTAGACAAAGAGTTGAAGGATTTGGTGTTTGCCTTGCTGTCTTTTAGTCTTTCTCTGGTCTGGTTATTCCTTGCTCTGCCTACAACATTTCCACTTTGGTATGGGAATGTGTATTCTGTGCCACTGTATGTTGGAATTATAAAGTTTGATTTTTATTTTATAGGCCACCACAGTTAAGAGATTTTCCTGAGTCTCATGAGATCGGACTTCAGATTTTTAAACTGTTAGACTATGGAGACTTTTGAAGTTGGGTTGAATATAATTTCATATTATAAAATGGCCCTGAGTCTGTAGTGACAGCAGAGGAAGGCTATGGCTTAATGGAGTGGCAATAGTTAATATATTATCAACTTGACAGGCTCTTGAATCACTTAGAAGACAAACCTCCAGGTATCCCTATGAAGGGTTATAATAATAAAGTTAATAATAACAGTAACAATAACAATAATGTTAATAAGGTTAGCAGAAGAGATAAGACTGTTAGAAGTAGGTGGCTCCATTCTCTGGACTTGGGTCTTTGACCTCATGTAAAGAAGAAAGCTCGCTAAGCACAAGCAATGACTGCTGTGTGCTTCCTAACTGTGAATCAAACGTGACAAGCTGTCTGAAGCTTTGGTTGAGTCTGTGACTCCAGCCATGAAGGACTGTAATCTGAAACTGTGAGCCAGAATAAACACTGTCTCCCTTAAATTGATTTTCAGGGTATTTTATCACAAGAAAAACCAAATAACTGATACCATGTATAAGAACATTTCTTTCAAACCTCTTGCCCTGCTTACTTTTAGAAAGGCTGGAATAAGTGACTAAATCTTTTAAGTCTCTCCATACTCTTCAGGCTGCCCTTAAACTCTCCAGTATCCCACTGAACCACCCAGGTACTGAGACTACAGGTGTGTTCCACCATGCTCGCTGTCCCTTCATTTCAATTCTGAGAACTTCCCAGCTCGTGCCTGGAAAAATTTCTTAGAAGGTATCTCAGATCAACGGCAGTACTGTAGTTTGGTCTCAACTTTTCCTTACTGATGAGTGTCATCTTTGCTGCTTTGATTGGGTGATGGGGTTGGGGTGCCATGTTGGTGACAGGTCTGAGTGCCATGTGGGTGACATGGTTGGGCTGACAAATGGTAAGGAATTGATGTCACTAAATCCTTTACTGGACAAATTCAAGCAACTAAGAGGTGTGGGTATTTAAAAAGTAGGTTGTGTATTGAAATGCTCCTTGACCAATGAATGGAAAAAGATGTGGTACATTTACACAATGGAGTACTACACAGCAAAAAAAAAAAAAATGACATCTTGAAATTTGTAGGCAAATGGATGGGTCTAGAAAACATCATATTGAGAGAGGTAACCCAGACACAGAAATACAAATATAATATGTACTCGTTCATAAGTGACTTCTAGACATAAGACAAAGAAAAACCAGCCTACAATTCACAATTCCAGAGAATTTAGACAGCAAAGAGGACCCTAAGAGAAACATACATGGATCTAATCTACATGGGAAGTAGAAAAAGACGAGATCTTCTGAGTAAATTGGTTGTATGGGGATCATGAGAGAGGGGAGAAAGGGATCAAGGAAGAAGGGAGGGGAGTGGAGAAAAAAATATAGCTCAATAAAAACAGTTTTAAAAAGTAGGTCATAGTCTAGATTAACTCAACTTCAAGTCCAATTCTATTTATACTGTGGGTGTTTTCCACATCTCATTTATCTTGTTTGTTTGTTTGTTTACTTGGTTGCTTGCTCTTTAAACAAGGTTCCTCTAGGTAGCCCTGGCTGCCACAGAACTCCCTAAGTAAACCAGGCTGGCCTTGAACTCAAATACCTGCTCCTGCCTCTGCCTCTCCAATACTAGGATTAAAGGTGCCTGCCACCACATCCTGATGGCTCAGGCTATTTTGTTACAAGCTGTGCTTCTGTGTATGAACAAAATTACACTGTTCCACAAGGAAAATACAAAGCAAACCAACAAGAGGAAAGATTTAAGACACATTCAGAAAAAGAAAAGTCTCTATCTGTTAGAGTCATTTTTTTTTTCCCTGACTGGATTGTAAATGTTTTGGAGAAGGAACGAAATTATGAATGATGAAAGGCTTTAAGCAGACGTGGTTAGAATTCTGAAGAAGGTTTAACAATTGACAAAATATGAATTTTTCTTACATGCAGCATAATGATTACGATTGACAGCACTATGTTTCAGTTTGGTGACACAGTTTATCAATAACATACTGTTTTCATTAAAATCTCCATTCAACTTTGTATTTTGAAAATAAAATTTTTCATGAGTTTATAGATGGCTCAGCAGTTAAAAATGTGTACTTCTTTTGTAGGGAACCTGACATAGGTTTCCAGATCTAAGCTGGGTAACTCCTGTAATTCCAGCTCCCAAGAATCTGACACCTTTGACCTCGAAAGACACCTGCATTTAGGTATATATTCCCTTACATAGAGATATACATACACATAATCCCACTATTCTGATCTGTCTACTCCACCCACCTATGTTCTGACCTATCAGGCCAAGCAGTTTCTTTATTAATTAACCAATAAAAGCAACAGATAGACAGATGACCCTCCTCCATCACCATAATTCAAAATAGTTTTAAAATTTTTAATTTTTTTCTAAAAAATGTAGAATGCACTTCTTTACAGATATACTTCCTAGGGAATCAATGTCCTATACTTTCGGTTGTTGGAGAGGCACTAGTCAGTGCCCAGTGTTCAGACTGTGGGTCCAAGGAAAAGAAAATAAAAATGTAGATTCCAAAAATAGGAATGTAGAAATAAAGAAATAGAAAATTGTAAGCCTAGGAGAATGAAAACAGAATGTCAGCAGCTTTCTCAGAAGCTTAAGGATTACTATTAACAGCAGGTTGCTCTGCTTTACAACCCATTGCTCTGTTTACAAGGCCAAAGTAACTCTCTGCAAACTGAGAGCTAGCCTACGGATATGAGCTGAATCAACTTTTTAGAAATAGATATATGACATCTGGGTTATGCATTATCCCTGCTTTGTGAAACTGCCAGCATCAAAGGGGAGAGCACAGGGTTTCAATAAACACCACCTGGAAGTAGACAATAGACTAAGTGCAAACACTAGTTTAACTTAAAAACTCTGTTAATGGAGATTGTAAAGTAAGGCAATCTGTATCTGAGTTCTACCTTAAGATTGTAAAAATTCCTTTCTTCAAACGGAATGCTTGGTTCCCCTACTATAAAAGGGTGGGTTCAGAAGCTGGCCTTCACCACAGCCTTATACAAACCATCTCTGGCTGTGGTCTCAGCTAGCTGATAAGCTTTTTTTTTTTTTTTTTGCCTCATAGAGATTTTTTTATTTTATTACTATTTTTTTTCTGGATTCTGGTTTCTGGAATAAAGTTTGCTTCTAGTTTATTAGACTTTGGTGGTCTGTTCCCATCTTTGTGCGACCCCTCCGGACCCAACACAGACATGTCAGTGATGTAGTCAGGATCTAGCTAGGAGCAAACACGAGCCTGGAAAACATCAGCACCACTAGCAGTTCTCATGTGAAGGACACCAACCAGGTATTCTCCCAAGCATTCAATGTCGGAAGCCCTGTGTAATTCAAAAGGGTCATAAATATATTTAATACACGTATCACAGCTACCCAGAGGGCCTTTCTATAATGAAATCAGAGTCTACCTTCATATCAAAGTTTAGGATGTTTGGCTCAGTAAAAGGAATAGATCTGTACTTTTGTAAATAATAATAATAATAATAATAAAACTTTAGGTTTCTTACAAATAAATAATAGATTTATTTCCTAGTGTGAGAGTGAGTCTATTTTTACACAACCACAAAGGGCTTTATTTCTTCAATTGCAGAAAGATGTCAGAAATGTTTTAAATGGAAGTACTGTCCAACTGGTAAGAGTCTCACTTGAATGGCACTAATTACCAGCAGCAGGAATGTCAGAAGAATTTCATTAGCCATTTTAACTATTGAAAGCCCAGATAGAACAGGTATTGCTTACGAGAATGCCTGTCCATTTTGTATGTACAAACTCACATACATTTAATTTTTCAAAGTTTTGCATAATCCTTAGACAATGCTTGGTACCCTTCTTATGCATTTCTAGTCTCAGATATGTAAGGTAGTAAAGAGATTAGAATCAGCCGGGCGATGGTGGCGCACGCCTTTAATCCCAGCACTCGGGAGGCAGAGGCAGGTGGATCTCTGTGAGTTCGAGACCAGCCTGGTCTACAGAGCTAGTCCCAGGACAGGCTCCAAAGCCACAGAGAAACCCTGTCTTGAAAAACAAAAACAAAAAAAAAAGAGATTAGAATCACCTTAAAAAATAGTTGTTTATAAAATAGTCTAAAGACTTACACAGACAATTAAATAAACCTAGACCTCGGCAAAAATCAGTTTTATTGTGTGGAAACCTTGACAAAACCAGCAGAAAACATATGTGATGATCTTAATAAAACCCAAGCTATTTGGTTCTTCACATCAGCCTTCCTTTCAAATGCCACTGAGAGAACAGTATTTTAAGGGAACATTTTGCCTCAGACACAAGAATTTCAATTCTAGCTTCACATCGGCACATTCGTTGGATTTAACCTTAGAAAGTCCTTCAGATAAATGTGCATTTGGAAACACCATTTATGGCATTTTGGAACTTAGACAAAAATCTTTTCTCAAGAAAATAAAACGCTTCATGCTCTTCATAGTTTCCATCAGAGCGTGGCTCAGATGACTTCGTATTTTCTCTGTGTAGGACTGTGCATGTTAATTGAAATTTTAACTCTTCATAATCTTACTCTAAGCAAAGACCCAGGAGGAAGCAATCTTAAATTATTTCACTGTTTGTTAGCAATTAGGAAAGCATTTATTAGGAATCCCAAGTACACTGCAAAAGAGTTGAATCCACATTCTTCTTATGATAGAAGGAAGCCTATTAAAATTCCTGTCTACTTGGCTGAACTGTAAGACACTAAAGCCCTTTGTGAAGCCTCTGAGTAGACAGCAGCTCGGTTTGAAAATGACTAGGGACTGTCTTTCCTTCCCACTCTTACAGTATACAGTTAGTTCTCATTGTGTTTCCATAGGCCAGGTTAACAGAAGGACTTTGAGTGACTTGTTCTTCAAAAGAAGCAGCAACTAACCAGGCGGGGTGGGGGGAGGGAGTGAGGGAAGGAGAGGGGCAATAGGGATATTGGCAAGAGCGCCAACATATTAATGCTATAATTGCTAAGTCTAAAAATTATTCTCAAGTGTTCACATCCATAGACACACAAATTACACATGCCAAGAATAGTCATCTCAGTGTGAAATAAGTTGCTTTTTTAAAGTGCAAAAACAAAGTGGCTGCAGACTTGTTACTAGGCCATTTGGAAAGATTTTAGGGGCAGGTTAGGTGTCTTTTTGAAAGATGCCTGGAATAATCTTTGCTGACAATTTTCGTGTGTGTGTGTGTGTGTGTGTGTGTGTGTGTGTGTTTAACCCTTACCAATACAAGATCATAGCATCTAAGTTTCCCTGCCACACCAGCTCGTGCCCGAAAAGGTTAAGAAAACCCAGATTCTCTCAAAAGACCCTCAAAGATAATGCTTCTCAGACAGATGGCTCAAAAGACCTCCAGATTCAGAAGGCAAGGAAGGGCAAGTGCCAGGGAGGACCTGTTGGGGGATCATACCATATTCAGATCCACACACATTTTTCTCTGCCTCACCGAATGGTGACAGAAAGTTACAATACCATGAGAAAAAAAAATCCCCAAAATAAAGGGAAACCATTCAGTCTTTGCCCTCTTCCCAAGGCCCACTGACTACATGGAAGCGAGGCTAGCAAGATGTATTATGTATGACTCAGCTTGGCTTCACCAAAACTTGTAAGTAGAGTTCTTATGCAAAGCTGGGCATCTTGCAACCAGAGCAGGCTAGGCTCAGCTGCCCATCCCTTACACCGCTTAGATAAGTGATTCTGGAAAGCTTTCAGCTTTACTGAGATTTACTGTGTGAATGAGACCCTAAGTCTGTCTTTGCGGCACTGACATGAGGTTTTAGGGTTTAAACAGAATAACAATTGGGGCAAAGAACAAGAAGTATTATAAGAAAGCAGTCCCTGTCAAGCTGTGGTCCTGCTCATCTTTCCATGGCAATGTCTCAGGTGGTTAATAAATTATCAGTTGCTGTTA
>NW_004949181.1:1056952-1059118 GCF_000317375.1 Microtus ochrogaster
CTTGATCGGGGGAGGGGGAGGGAAATGGGAGGCGGTGGCGGGGAGGAGGCAGAAATCCTCAATAAATAAATAAATTAAAAAAAAAAAGAAAATGAAAGGGCTCTTTATCACTAGCTGGCACTATTACCTCATCAATTCACCCCATGGCAAGGACATGGTGACAGTAGCTGTGGAGGAGGCCCTCCTGCTTATCCCTTTGCCTTCCAAAGAGATTTCAGAGGCTATGCGGAAGCATTGGAGTCACTAGAAAATCCTAATACTTAGAACAAGGGGAATTTGAAGATTTGTGCAATTATTTATTTTTAAGATTTACTCTGTCTCTATTTCTCTGTGTGTGTGTCTCTGTCTTTCTCTCTCTGTGTGTCCATGTGTATGCATGAACATGTCGTGTGTGTGTGTGTGTGTGTGTGTGTGTGTGTGTGTGTGTGTGTGTGTTCATGTGTAGGAGTTTCCATGCAGGCCAGAAGACTGGGATCTCCTACCTGGAGTTACAGGTAGCTGTGAGTTGTTCAATAAGGCTGCTAGGAACCTACTCCAGGTCCTCTGTAAGAGGAGCAAATGCTCTCAGGGGTTGAGCCATTTCTCTAGCCCCCTGCTTCCTGGGCAGATGTTAAATAGTCCTTAAAAATAATGACAAACTGTCCAAATACAAGTACTAAAAGGATAAAATACTGTAGGAAGAGAGTAATCTATGGCCACTAACCTCCCTGTCCTGTTGCTGAGGACTCTGAGAATATGTCGGGGGTTTCCAACACCAACAGGATTGTTAGCTGACAGTTTTGGAGGAACAAGTCTTTAATCTACCCTCAGAATTTTGCTCTCCACAATGTTAGTCCATCTAGAATAAAGTATTGGGGAGTCTGGGGTGAATCAGAGCTACCCTAAACCTAATAGCCTTTAACTAGTGTGTGAATCAAATACTCTATCATCTAGCAGGCAAATTCTGAAATACATACACACACACACACACAGATACACACACGGCAGATGGCAAGACATATGCAAGCATAGGAAAACTTTAAATTCCCAAAGATGAACCAGTCTAGGAGCTAGGAAGTCAAATATCTCTAGAAGTTAATAAGGTTGCCAGAAGCAAGAGGCAGGCTGGCCTGGCACTGGCTAGGAACAGCTGCTACTTTGTGCCCCTAAACTGCTGCTGGGGGTCTTCTGAAGTCACAGTTGTCAGATCATATGAATTTCTAATAAAAACCTAAAAATCTAGATTTTTTGTCCCTGTGATGGCTGTTCTCAGTGGTCAACTTGACTACATCTGGATGAAGTACAATCCACATATGATCTAGATCTTGAGGCTGGAAGACACAGGATTTCGGTCCAGATCTTGAGGCAGGGTAGCACGTGTCTTTAATCTAGATCGTCAGAAGAGAAGGCACACCTTTAATCTGGGCCACACTTTCTGTATAAGAATAAAAATAAAAAATAAATTAAAAAATAGACATGCATGTGACAGTTCCCTAGGATAAGTTTTGTCATACAACATCTTCTTAGCCATTTCTACCTTTCATGTTTCACACAAAAAGCCCTGGTTGGAGGTGGGGGGTCACAATCCTGACACACATGCTTACCTAGCCTCTCTTTGAATTCCTGGCTTCAAGCAACCTCCTGCTTCGGCTTCCTAAGTAGCTGCTCCTGGCCAAGTTTGCATTAACATTCTTCACAGGAGATCAACTCATCAGACATCACTAGAGCATAGTACAGTCAGACTGCACTGTGCTGCAGGTGCCATGGGAGTTTGAAGAAGTCAGTCAGACTCTTGGCTTCTTCTAAAAGTGACCAAAACATCATACCATCTCATGGAACACAGACTGGTAGCAAGGGCACATTCCTGCCTTGGGTGAAGTGGAAGATGGCAAAGGACTCGTTTTCTCAGGGCAGTGCTAATGATGAGTGTAGTTTAGCAGCTCTGAGAGGAAAAGCTTCCCCAATGGCCATGTTGCAGCTCTGAGAGGCAGGGAGGCTTACCCAGTGCAAGTGTTACAACTCTGAAGGGAAAGGTATCTTGGAAGTCAGGAGCCAAGAAATACCACAAAATCACACCACACAACCAATCTTACATAAAACACTTATTGGGAGAGACAGAAGAGGATGGTTGTCTCTGCTCAGGAGGGAAGCAACAAGGAGCTGAGCAGGAGACAGTCTTTTTTTTTT
>NW_004949181.1:1059533-1077559 GCF_000317375.1 Microtus ochrogaster
TCCAGTGTGGGTCTCTGTCTCTATCTCCATCCATTGCCAGATGAAGGTTCTATGGTGATATGCAAAATATTCATCAGTACGGCTATAGGATAGGCTCATTACAGGTTCCCTATCCTCAGCTGCCCCAGGAACTAACTGGGGACCTCGCCTTGGGCACCTGGAAGCCCCTCTAGGTCTTATATAGGGCTTCGGGGATGAGGAGGAGATTGGTGAGATTTCAAGTCAAGCCAGAGCTTGGTTGAGCTTGGTAACTTTTCAAACCCAGAAGTGGGCTTGGACCTTTTACATGACAATGAGGTCTCTTCATTGACCTCTGGTCCGTGAATGGAGTGAGGTGGAAAAGCATGGAGCCCCAGCTATCACCATAGAGATGGGTGCAACAAGGGAAGAAAGAGAGCATCAGATGAAGCTGATCAGCTGGGCACAGAGAAGCACACACTAGGTGCAAACCGAGGAAGACTTTCTTGTCTGTTTTAATTGATCACTGCGTCCCTCTCATGATAGGGAACTTTACCTGCTTCTCCCAGAAGGAAAGCACACAGATGGAAAATGCTAGATATTTTTAAAGCTAAAATATCTCCTCGCTTACATAAAAAGCTGTGCCACCCTTCTTTATAACCTCATAGATTTATTTCTTGCTAACAAAGAGAAATGAAGGTGTAAGTCGGGCCTCTTCCCAACCATGTCTGTCACCTCTCCTCCAGGAGAGCTTGTGTTCTGTTCCAGCAACGCTGTGTTTAAGTTATGGGTCTAATTGTGTCTCTGTCCTACTTATCATCCTTCAAAGCTGACCCTCAGACACTAATGACTGGGTGTCACAAAGTAGGGGCATATGTGTCAGGTGAGAGGAAGCCTGCTTGTAATATCCATGTGCCTCGCACAGTAAATTGCCGTATATTCTGTCTGCCCAGCCTGAAAGGACAGCAGTGGCTAGACACCATTGCACGCATGAAATGGCTTTGAGAATATTTGAGGTAGATGGAGGAAAACGTGAGAACAGATTAACTGGGACAAAGTCAGCACTAAAGCAGGACACCTGATGACCTGCTCTGGTATTCCCCGGAGCCTGGGATGAAAGGTGGTACGAGCTAAGAGAGCCGGGATAAAATCACATTGAACTGTGGAGCAAAAGTATTTTTAGCTTTTTGAAATTCATCTTACCCATTTTATTGCATTAAAGAAAGGAGAAAGCTTTAGTTTGGACAAGCTTGCCTTCAGCAGGACTCGGTCACAGCAGGCTGACTGCTGTTTAAAGATAATCACCATGCCCACATCTCAGCAGCTTTACATGCTGCAATTGTTTGTCACACCGTAAACATGGTCACTGGGCAGCCTCCCACAAGGGACCAAGGTGCCAGGAGTTCCCACCATTCTGTTGCTCTGTCATCCACTAGACTCTCCTAGACTTTCTTTAAAAAAGAAAATTACTTGGGCTCCTCTTCACTCAACTAGGGGATGAGAAGAACATCAGGAGTATGAAAGATTGCATGGCGGATTACGATGTTTCAGGCCTTGAGGGGTTCATTGCTTTTGGTTCATTCTGTTGACTAAATTCAGTCACACGATTGTGCCCCACTGCATAGAATGCTGGAAAACACAGTGTCAACACATGCCAAGAAAGACACTGGGTGAATGCACGCAGAGGTGCTGGCAGATCTCTAAAGGTTGATGATGTAACTCCAAGAATTTCCCAGGAAGGGAGTGAAGGCATGACTCAGTGGTAGAGCATTTGCCTGGAATCCACTGGTAAAGTGTGGGGGCTGGAGGCATGGCTCAACAGTGGAACTTGTGTATAGCATGCATAAAGCCCTTGGTTCCATACTCAATACTCTCTTTCCCTGCGAAAGGCAACTGGATGTCAAGCACGGAGTCTTTCCAGCAATGCTATTTTCCCTAGAATTTACAACAGTGCTGTGTTTTCATTCTACTTATTTTATGTTACTCTCTAGTTTGGCGAGGGAACGTGCTTTGCCAACACTCTGCAATTTTCTCTCAAAATGAATCTAAGCTAAACAAGTGAATGTATTTAAGGAAGAAGAATGCTAACTAAATAAAAATCAAGCAGAAGACGAAAATGGCAACAACGTCTGTTCAGGACATGCTTCCGTGGACACTGCACCATCTGATCCACCTGCGAATGAGTTCCCAGTTGACGGGGACACTGCTTCTGCCCTGAGTTTTACACAAAGTCCCAGGATTAACCCTTCACCCGTGATGGATCTGACTTTCTGAGAATGAGGATACAGCTTTTATGCCTCCAAAATAAAAAAGAAAAGAAAATAGTGACATTTTTCTCAGTTCTTCAGGGGAGAAAATAATTAAGTGAGCAAAGCAGATAACCACATGTTTACAGCTTTTCATTTTCCTCCCATGAACTAAAAAAAAAAAAAAAAAAAAAAAATTGGCATTTAGCCAATACTTGAAGCTCGTGTGAGACCAGAGGATAAAATTACAGATTTACTTACCTTAGATTAAATTTTAGTATTTCACAAGCTCATAGTAGTCTATGATAAAAAAGGGTGTAGGGATGTCCAGGTGGCTTTGGTAAGAGAACAATGTCTGGACATCTGCTGTGATTTCATCTGCACCTTACCACTCTCCCTGGGCTGCTCAAATCATCCTATGCCATGTCTTACATCCTGAGGTGCCCCAGGCACCATCTACTTCTCTCTACACTCCCCACCACTGCCTATGGGACAGCTTCTTGTCCGCCTCACTTTCCTCTCTGCCCCATATTCCGTCTTCCTTGTGGTCTCCATGAAGCGCAACCCATACATATCTTTTCATTTCCAGATAGAACCTTATGTAACCGACTTAGTCAGGGTGTCGATTGCTGTGACAAAACACCATGGCCAAAAGGCATGTTGGGGAGGAAAGGGTTCATTGGAATCACACTTCAGCATTGCTGTTCATCACTGAAGAAAGGCAGGAACTCAAAACTCAAATCCCAGAAGCAGGAGCTGATGTAAAGGCCATGGAAGGGAGCTACTTACTGGCTTGCTTCTCCTGGTTCTCTCAGCCTACCTTATAGAACCCAGGACCAACATACCAGGGATGATGCCACCCACATGAGCTGAGCCCTCCCATTGATAACTAAATGAAAAACTCCTTATAGCTGGATCCCATCAAGGCACTTGCTCAGCTGAGGCTCCTTCCTCTGGTGACTCTAGCTTGTGCCAAGTTGACACAAAAAACCAACCAGCACAGCGACTATTTGTTCATAAGATGATTGTCAGACTGTTGGTTCTGATCCATGGGACCCTGAATATTTCATCCCTGTGGATACATCTATCCCTGGGTTCCTTCAGCTTCTTCAGAATACAAGCCTAGCCCACCCCTGTGTTGAGCGACTGACAGTATTTTCCTCCTTACCTTGGACATCATTCCTTCCCACCCCAGGACACTAACAAAGCTGAGTTAGGACTTTTCTGAAGAGCTCCCCACAACCTTGTGCGAACTGTTCCAGATCAGGCCAATGCAGCTTATCCTGAGCCTCAGAAGACAGTGGGTGCGTTGTTCATCTTTCTAGACCATGGATGAGACTAAATAACTTTTGGTAGACCCTAAGCTATACCCAATCTTTTTTTTTTCCTATTCTGAAACTCCTAACTTCTTCCCACATTCATTTTTCCTCCTTTGGAGAATTGTTTGTCCTCTTTCCAGCCATGGGGGCTTTAGAGCCTCCCCGGCAAAGCGTCTTGTGATACCCACCTTTCTTTAGTCAGCCCAAGCCAACCTCATCCTGAGGATCTTCAAACTGTAGCTCAAGAAATGGTGCCAGCCCTCTGGTGACAAATGAGTGAGGTGGATGGAGAAAGAGGCCAGGGGAGCGAAACAGGCAAACATGGTGAGTCTGTCAGTACTTGACCTCAGGGCTCATTGTTGCCAAGGCCGGACACTTGGCTGCCCTGACACAGTGGCTCAGTCTCTTCATAAACTCTCCTTCTCTCAAGCTGGTCTTTGGGCTTCTGTCTCAGGACACCCAGCCTCTTGAGTTTTCAGAGCCCCGGGTCTCGACGGTCCCTCACAGCAGATGGATCTTCCCACAGCTCGTCTTTGGAAACCAGTACAGGATTTGTCAAGCAAAGTGCGACCTTGAAGTGATAGAAAAAGACCTGTACATGACCATACTGTTCACCCACAGTTCCATGTTCCCAACAAACTATTTTCTGGCATGAAGTCTTCCCTCCACACGTTGTATTCTGTGATGTGCAAACAAGGTCAGTAACAGCATAAAAGGCATCTAGGAACAAAGGGGCTGTCAGATTCCTCCATCTTTTCTGTACATTTTAAATGCCTAGAGGAAACGGTTTGGCGGGTTCTTGAACTAGGTCTAAGATACTACAAAACAGTAGAGCAATTCCTGGGCTTAAAATTACAATCCACTAGGTTCAGTTTGTGAATGTTTTACACTTTTCTATGAGCATGTCATGTCAATGAGTCATTAAGTTTCTTAAGGTGTGTGTGTGTGTGTGTGTGTGCATGTGTGTGCATGTGTTTATGCCTTGCTTAAGGCTATGCATAGAGTTGGTGATTATAAATAGGAGCAGATAAAATGAGTGAAAAAGTGAAGGAATGTGTGCCTGTGATGTCTCAAGCTGTACGGCCCTAGAGTTTAGAAATAACTTTAGTTCTAGAATGCAGATATGTGCTACATCCTAGGTCACCTTGTCACACCATGCACTGATGCTATAGCTGTGAGGGACACTGCTTCTCTGTTGCTGTGAGCCCCATAGATTCTTGCACCTATGCACACCTTCTGTTGGGTCCCATGGCAGTTTGAGTCTCAGAGTTGAGTTTCTACACAGGTTTTCAGGAGAAAGAGCAGCACGCCAAGTTTTTCATGGACTTTACATGGGGTAAAGGGGTTGGAACACAGAACTTTCATGTCTACCCTGACCCTGCCTCTCTTTCCCTCTCTCATTTCCTGTCATGCTCTTCTCCCAAAATAAGAAACAGATTTTTTTTCCACCAAGTTCCGTGAAATACTTATATCCAGGTTCTTCTGGATCCCATATTTTCTCTGTGCTTTAAGAAACTTATTAAATGCCTTCCGAACACATCCAATAGCCTCCCAGGAAAAATGATGATAAATGGTACCTTCTTTATTACATTGTATAGTGGGTCTAAAAGTCCAACAGTAATTGGGAATTTTCAAGTGAGATCTTCCAGGTTTTACAGCCTATTCAAAACTCCTCCTGGTAGAAAGAAAAACAGAACTCAAAGCAGTAGCAAAAGTGTTTTGAAATTAATTGCAATTGAAGCCAAACTCCAAACCATGTAAGGTTTCTAACACACATTCACCTTTTTGGAAAAGCGGCCTGCCTATTACATTGCACTCTCAGCTATATCGCTTCAGAATGCTCAAGCAGGAAGGAGGTCTACCCTCAAGGAGGTGTTGTAGGAGACACTTCCAGTCAGCAGGCGCAGCCCTCAAACAGCAGACCCCCCAGAGCAAGGCATGCCACACTCGGATCGGGCTGGCGTCTATGTACAGGCAATCAGCACAGGTCTGCGCTGATGGGAGGGTCCCGAGCCCAGTGACAGCAAAGCCAATCATGCTGAACACTGAGACTAGATGAGAAAGTCTGTGGGGGACTTGAATACAAATGCAGGTGCCTGTCCAGCACCTACTTTCCTTCGGTGGCAAAAACCAGTATGGCTGGAAGAGAATTATCTACTGCTATGTGGCTCTGACTCTTTTCATAACAGGAGTACTAGATCACTGAATTTCCAGCTCCCTCCTCCTTTCTCATCGAGGGTTGTGTTCTTTAATTTAGTTTAGTTTTGTTTTACAACTTGACAAAGGCTTACAAACTAGAGTCGTCCGAGAAGACAGAACCTCAACTGAGAAAATGCCTCTATCAGTTTGGCCTGCAGGCAAGTCTGTAGGGGCATTTTCTTGATCAATGATTAATGGCAGATGTCACTCTGAGGCTGGTGGCCCCAGATTGTATAAGAAAGCAGGCTGAGCCAGCTACAGAGAGCAAGACAGTAAGTAGTATTCCTTCATGCTCTCTGCTTTTAGTTCCTGTCTCCAGGTTCCCGACCTATGTTCCTACTCTGATTTCCCTTCATGATAGAGGCGAAATACACTCTTGCCTGTCCAAGTTGCATTTGGTCTCGGTATTCATCATTTCAATTGGAAGCAAACTAATACAGGGATTACTTGGTTTATGGCCCTTGCAGGGGGCACAAAATGAGCAGGCTTTCCCATGGAAGAAGCAGAGAGTGGGGAAACGGGAGGCAGACCACTCAAAGGGCAACAGGTACATAACTGTCCAACCCTGGAGAATGTGTGCTCACCTCCACCTCAAAAAGAAGCCATCACTGTGCACAGAATGTACCTGATCAATGTTTTCATGCTAAGATTTCCATGCATCCTCAGCACAGGATGCAGCCATTGACAGAGAAATACCATCTTCCTCTTCTCTCCCCAGGAGTGACGTTGTGCTTCAAAATCCAGGTGGAGCTGAGAAGCAGGTAAACACAGAAAGCATCGCTCAGCTCTTCCAACAGAAGCCAGCCATGGTTGAGCATCACAAATGGTAAGGGTCTGTGTTATCATAGTTGAGTATGTGAGTGTGCAAGTGTGTGTGTGTGTGTGTGTGTGTGTGTGTGTGTGTGTGCGTGTGTGACTTATGTGTCAGGCACTTAAACTAAGCTCCGAGGAGCTTATTGATTGTCAAATATACTATAGAACTAACATTAGTTAAAACAGTATGAAGGCTCCAACTAGAGGGCCTTTGGGGTTCAGCGGACAGAGAAACATCTGGCTGGGTAATGGGAGAAGGCTTTATGTGGGGAATGGCATACAGATGCATTTCAAATGTCTGGAATGTCTTGCTGCAAACTTGTTTGTAAGGATTCCCGCAGAGCCTGGCTGTGCCTGATAAATTGGTTGGCTAGTAGTTCCTCCAGGTATCTATTTGCATAAGTTAAGATCATAAAATGAAGAAGGCCTGGAGCAAGGTATTTCATAGTCAGATGCCTGGGGACAGAGTAGGTAGAGGCAGAGAAATGAGAACAATGCCACTCAGAGCAACAACATCTAGGTGCAGAGCAGAGGCCCTACAAGGAGAAGACGGGATTATTGCCGTGAGGGATGGGTGAAGTCTGAGGCACAAGCAGCCGTGTTTCAGGAGCTGAGAAGAAGAGCGCAGATGTGCCCTTCCTGTCTCCGTGGAGCAGTGCAGAAGCAGGATCAAGATGTGAGAATGATGGAGACCTGGGAATGCAGGAGTCAAGGCAGAGTTTCAGTGAGCATGTCCTGAAATACAGCCTGTCTGCAGGGCTCTCTGTGGCCATAAGGTGCACAGCTGGCTAAAGAACAGAGGTGACTGTGGCTTTTCTCAGATCCTGACTCCTCTGCTCTGGTGCCCAGCCTATGACTCAGACATCAGAGTTACAGAGATAGTGAAGAACCACTCTGCCTCCATCTTAGGCTTAAAACCCATCTTGTAGTAAAGACAAACTAGGTTCATCCCTGTTTATAATTAAACTTCTATTTTTCTTTATAAAAATTAATTCTTTATTGATTCTCATGATCTCACTCACCTCCCTCCATATCTGTCCCTTACCCCTGTAGGTTGCCTTCACCAAAATTAATTAAAAAGAAAACAAAGCAGAGAAAAAACTGACCTCCCTCCTCCATCTTTCCAACATCTCTTCATTCATCCTAGTGGCATTGGGAGCTGCTGTGTGTCACATAGTGTACCCCTTTATCCAGTCAGCCCACCTACAAAGTGTTCATTGTGATGAGGAGCTGGTCTGGTTCAAGGCCTCCGGCTCACCATCATCACTGGACCCTCACCAAAACTCCTCTCGGATATCCCGTTGTTGCCCCAGTCATGGAGATCCTGTGGCTATCCTTCCGTATGAACAGTCCCTTAGAGCACTCCAGCAGGGCACAGATGGGCCAGATGTTAGGCCCAGGATGCAGGACTGAGTGGTAGCTGAGCTGGTTTGTGAAGGCCACTGGGGCTGCCCCCTCAGGCAAGGGGCAGAGCCAACTTTCCTGGGGCGGGGGGCTTATGCCATGATACCAGCTTTCCCATACCTGTGGTGAGGGATGGGGCCATCTGTCCCTCCCGAGTGTGGGGGTGGAGTGGGGGAGTATCAGCAGTTCTCCATGGGGTGGTAGCACCAACTCTGCTGCTGTAGTGTGGAGGGCCAGCTATCCTGGGACCAGTGAGGGACAGGACTGGCTCAGCACTGTCCTCAGATTTCAACAAGCATGGTTCCTATGACTCCCCCCGTCCCCCGTGGTAATGTGAGCCATAGACATCAGCCAGTCATGGCTCATGTCAACAGCCTGGGGCCCAGCCCCATGTGGCTGCACAGGTCATGTGGATTGACATGGTCCCTGTGGCAGTGAGGCTTTTGGACACAAACATGGCCCCAGGTGGTGGTCCAGACCCAGGATATTTTCATGCTCTCCAGTGATGTCAGGAGCCATGGATATCATCCCAGACAGTGGCTGCAGTAGGGTCATAGACCCAGACAAGGCCCCATGCATCAGCCTGGGCTGGGATGTCACCATGGCCCAGGGTGGCACCACAAACCATCCAGATTAGCACAGCCCTGGCAGGAGTGTGGCCCTCAGAGACCAACATAGACTCAGGTGTTTGACTATACCAAGCTATCCACACAGCCTTGGTTACTGATGCCATGGACATCAACACAAGACCCTGGCTGCTGCAGGGTCGCAGACCCAGACACTGTCCCTGGCAGCAACCCAGGCCCACACCTCATCATTTCCCCTAGTGGCAGCACAGGCCATTCAGATCAACATGGCTCTTGAACACAAGAATGGCCACAGGTGGGAACCCAAATCCCAGGCTACCCTGTGACCTTGGTGGCAACATAGGTCATGGATGTCAACACAGAACCTGGCTGTTATGAACCCAGATATGGCTATAGGCAGCAGCCCAGGCCCAGATGTCACTCAGGTCTCTGGTGGCAAGCAGGTCTCCAAAATCTGCTCCTTCCTCACCGCCCACCCTTTTCCAGAGCTGCTTCTTACACGAGCCATTCTGCCTCTCTTTCTCTCTGATTTCACCACTGTCTACTTGC
This sequence comes from Microtus ochrogaster, assembly GCF_000317375.1. NCBI lineage: Eukaryota > Metazoa > Chordata > Mammalia > Rodentia > Cricetidae > Microtus > Microtus ochrogaster. The sequence continues at coordinate 1,068,609 of NW_004949181.1, forward strand.
TCATCATATTGGCACAGACCACTCAGTACCACAAGTCACTGAGTGGGCATGTGGCTGTTTTCATCAGGATCTGGGCTGCCCTGTGGGTATCTTTCACCCTACTGAGCTACATTAAACTGCTGTTTTCCAAGGACTGGGCTATGCTCCACCTGTAACCTTAATTACAAATGGTTCTGTACTGCCTGCTCCAAGAATGGCAATTATGTCCTTGTTTCAAAAAGTTGTTTATAATCACCTTGCAACCCTACCTGTGTTTCAAAAGGTTATTTGACCACCTGTGACTTCTTTGTTTTGCCCACCTTGAAACCACATCTTCATTTCAGAAGGGACTAATCTGTTATGTTTGTGTTCTGCTCCTGTAAACCCGCCTGTTTTGTCTGTCAAATCTCCCATTTGGAAATCCCTTACCCTGAGCTATAAAAACCTTGTCTTCCTTACATCCAGTGCTGACCTCTGGAACCCGGCTTTAGTGGGAAGGCAGTTCACATACATGAATAAAAACGCTTGCTTTAATCCAATTGCTTGCTTTAATTAACTTGTCCATGACAATTTAGGATGGTGTTCTTTCTCCTCCCATCTTTGGGGTTAATAAGATATGGTCTGTCGTCTGCATGATTCTTTGTCTCTTCCCAGGAATCCAGGTTCTCATGTTAGAAAGAGAGGCATTTAGAGGCCAGACTCAGCTTAACTGAAAATGTCTAACTCTCCAGTAAGTTTGGAAGGGAAGAACGAGAAGGCCAAAAGAAAGTATCAGATTTATAAGTGAGTGGTAGATACAAAGTGAGCAGAGACCAGCTCCATTAGAGGTAGATTTTCCACTTATTTGATCCTCCAATTTGAATGTCCCCAGATTTCCATTTTAAAATACCATAGTTCTTTATAAGGCTGGTGTGATGTCCATCCCAACCTGAAACATCTAGACCAAATTCCTGCCAATCGCTAAGTGGGCAGATCAAGAGAATCCACCTATAGTTTTCTCATTTTCGCCATTTAGGGATACACGATGAAAAGAAGTTCGTTATCACTTTTGCGCGTTCACATACGTAGACGCCTCTCCAAAGAGCCTTGGTATGTTGGTTCTTGCTGGCCACTGGCCTTGCTGAACACTGATTCTCTCCACCTTGGTGTTCTCTGTCTCTTCTACAGAGTAGTGGAGCAGGCATTCAAGGCTCACTGTGGGAAAGGTGAATTTGTTTTTTATTAAATCTACCTGCTTTCCAGACACTAGAAGAGAGAACTAGGCCTCACGGGCAAAGCAGCCTTCCCACTATCTGGAACACCACACTTCCACATCCTCAGACATGAGCATCACTGGGGGATGGGGATGCAATGGCTCCACCCCCCACCTCAGAGAAAAGCAAGACTTTGTGTTTCCAGGCTCTCACGGGCAGGAAGCAAAGAAAAGAAGCAGTTTTGTGCCTTAAGTTCCTCCTCCTTTCTTGCTGGTCCTTGGTCACAGCGGCACAGCAGTGACTCAGTAAGGCAGAGTGTGAAGAGAAAGCTGCACACCAGGAGGGAGCCCTCTGCACATCAAGACCTTCTGCACAGGGGGAGAAGGTGGAGAGGACACCCTGGCAGGGGTCACAGGGCTGAGATGTGAGGTAAGGAGTGGGGCGTTGCAGGTCAGAAGCACAGGAAGAGAGCCTCGGAGAAGCTGGCATTGCACACTCTTTCTAAGGCTCAGTCTCTGTCATTTGCTTTGCCCTTTCCTCAGATAGAGAAAGATCAAGAGGAAGAATAGAATGGGTGAGTAGAAAGGGGTGAAAAGGTTAAGGAAAATGGCTTGGTTGAAATACCAAGCTCTCCTTGGCTTCCTCCTTTCCTTACAGTCAATTACCTGTTTCCACCCTCAGAGTGAGCATGGCACTTTGAGCTGTCATTCTTCTTTCCAACTTTGTCCCCACTTAGCTCTAGGATGTCTGAAACAATGTCTTCCCAGGTCCCTCATTCTTCGCCTTCTTCCTTCCCTGATTGCATCTTCCCAGCCGAGGACACACCCTGGATGGCCTTTCTGTTACGGCCACACCTCTTGATTTTCTTTAGTCTTCATTCGCCTCTTCCTCTCTTTAGCAGTACCAGGGACAAATGACCCTTATTATGCGACTACTTATTTCTTATTTTGCATGGCTGATTACTTCCAAGCTCTAGATATTTAATCAGAATAAAAACAATCATCCTTCTATATTCTTTTTTGTTGTTGTTTTTCATTTGTGTATGTGTTACATGACGAATTTTTCTGGGGAGATAAAGTCCACTTGTCTACTTCACCTCGTGGGGAACCCATGACAGACAAGGGTACGACACCACCGAAGCCCAACTTGGTAAACCAATGAGTTTTATTTGGTTACTTACAGAAATATGGGTGAGTGGTTACTTACAGGAGCAGAAATGATTCAAAGACAACAGCATCACCAAGGGCCACCCCAACATCTGGGAAACCTAAAGCACACTGCACAGCCTGCAGGCAGCTCAACAGGTTGGAGGATGTCCTTTCCAGGTGCCTCGGTTGATCTAATCCTCTAAAGATCAACCAGGCATCTTGTCTGGTTTCTGCTTCTTCCAGGAAGCTGGGCTGGTCCCAGGGTCTTCCTTGCAGTTCAGCTTGCCTGTGAGTCTCATTGGCAGCTGGACTCTGCTTACTCTGGTGCTGGGGAGGGTGAGCAAATCTGGCTAGTTTCAGGGAGTTCTTGAAGCAATATTTTTTGTGTTGTCTACCTCCCTATTAAAGGAACACCCCTGCAAGGTGGAACATTTTAATTTAATCTCGGAGGAGACTGTTACACAACAGCGTGTTTGCATGTGCACATGTATATGAATTAATGTATGCATGCATGAACATGTGTGAAGCTCAAAACACCATTTTTATAGTTGATTCTTTCCATTCATCTTTAAAAACTTATTATTTTAATTTGTGTGTGGGGGTGTTTTGCCTTGCATGTGTGTGTGTGTGTGTGTGTGTGCATACCATGTGCATATCAGGTGTCCCAGGAGGTCAGAAGAAGGCCCTGGATATCCTAGAACTAGAGTCATAAATAGTTGTAAGTTATCATGTGAATACTGGAAATGAAACCTGGGACCTTTGGAAGAGCAGCCAGTGCTTCTAACCACCGAGCTATTTATTCAACCCATTTTCCATCCACCTTTATATGAGTATCTGGAATTGAGCAAGGTAGCCAGACTCGCTCAGCAAGTGCCTTCACCTATTGAGCCAACTCTTTGGCCTCTGAAGGTGTTCCTGAGGAGTAGGCTTCTAAACTATGCTGGGTCCTTCACAGAGACAAGAGGGACTGGTTCAGAGATGGAGAACAGGACAGGCATTTAGAGGGCTACCGTGAAGATTTCTAACTGGGGCTAGTAGAAGTAAGTACTTACCTTTAAGGGCAATGTATTTAGCCAGGGTTCCCTAGAAGAACACACATACATACATGTGTACAAACACGTGTGCATGCACACATATGCAGAGACACACACACAAGCGAATGGACTAGACTGGTGTACATGAAAGGTTGGGTCTAACCACGGCATTGTGTAGGCAAGAACGTTCAAAAGGTTCTCAGCCCAAGAGGATGAAAGACTTAAATCAAGGACCAGTGATATTGCCTCTGTCTGAGTTTAGGTCTGGATGTCCCTAAGGAGTCACTACCTGCGAGAGTTTAAATAAACAAATTCCCAAAGTAGATGGATGGCTTGTGTGAGTCCTTGATGAAAGGCTGAAGAAGGTGGAATCTGATTCTTGTAACCATGACAGCAGGAATAAATGCTGGATCCAAGATCTGCTCAGGAAGTATGGATCTTGGACACACTTTTTCCACCTTTGTCTGTCTTGGTCATGGAACCTATCAGGTGATTCTACACTCATTCGAAAGAGTCTTCCACAATTGCCGTCACACATACCCTAGCAGACACCCAGGAGTATGCTTTACCATCTCCTAGGCATCTCTCTGTCCAAGTGAGTTGACAATCGGCATTATCTATCACAGGCAGAAAGTGTAAAACTAGATAAAGGTCAACCAAATGAGAAAATGTCGAAGGCTGTTTATCCAGAACAACTATAGCAATGGAGGCAGCCATCATCTCTTGCATTTTGGCAGGTTCCAAAGCAGGCAGGGGAGTGGGAAAATTTCACTGTGAAATGAATAAAACTTCAGGTAGATCCTATTTGTATATCTCAAGGGAATGCATAGGCAGGCTTAGCAGAAGAGAGCAGTCAGCATGTTTGATCTAGGTTTCTTATATGCCTTTGTCTGGCTAGTGCAAAGTTGGAATCAGGAATAGAAATGGAAAAACTAGCAGTTATCAGTGAACCCCTGGCCCTTTGGGGGTCAAGTATTATAGAATTAATTGTCGGCATCTTCAATCATGCTAGAGATGACCAGCTGAGTTCCTATTATTCTAACTTTCAGGAGGCTCATTTCTTGTCTTATTTATTGAGTGAGGGAATTGTTTTCCTGGGAAGGTTATTAAAGACTGTAGGTCAGATATCCCTGGTTCTGTTTTTCTATATTTTCTGTCCACTGCCCCTTCCTTATATCCACACTCACAGTAATCAAGATGGTTAGTACTGAGTTTTGCTGTTAGAGAAAATGCAAAAAGTCATTCCTGTGGTGAGATAGAGTATGCCTGTAGTGCCAGTGACTGAGAAGTCTGTGGCAGGAGGGGCCCTTGAGGCTAGGAATTGAATGCCAGCCTGGACAACATAGGAAGACTCTACCTCAAGACCTAAGAATACCACTCTGAAGCAACAGACTAACAAGAAGAGATCGTGGTTTGACTACCCTAAGAACCCATCCCTTGTTGCAGTTTGTTGAATCCATCCTCCCTTTGATTTTTGTGTCAATGATCATCAATTTTTTATTGAGTTTGGTTGCAATAATTAATCCTGCCCAGTTTATGCACCAATGGTGATTCTGTGGTCACCCAGTCCATTATCCCTTCTCAAAACTCATCTCCTGATGATGCTTTTGAAAACCCAGTGCCACTATTCAACATATGGTCCACATCCTGGTTGTTCTCCTCTGCCCTCCCCTTCAGTTCTGGCCGATTCTCCTCCATTACTCCTATATTTCCTTCACTGTCTCACTTCCTTCACACCCCAACTTTGGGCAAGACTATACGTTTTTTCCACATACCTTTCCCCTTGGCAATCATCCATTCGTGCAACCTCCATATTTTTTTTCTTTGAGGTTCTTCCCATATCGTAGGTCCAGTTTGAGTGACCTCTTATCTAAGACCCACTCATGGCTAAGAACACAGTTCTCTGCCCACTAGACACAACATAGCCCAAGAGAATCTTAGTGCCTTCCACAACCAATGCAGCATTTCTAACAGCTGAGCAACAGTCCTGAACCTGTAGGACTATTAATAGGAAGTTGTCTCTGAGTCTCTTCCCAGCCCTCCTTGTCTCATCTGTAGACGTCATCACAATTGTCCTCTTTGCAAGAAACAAAGCATAGAGCATAGAGGGTTTCCCCAAAGACTAATGGGCAGCAGAGCAGAACTTGAGGTTCTGCACTGATGGATGCTCAAACACATATTGCCTCTGAGCCCTGCAGGAACTCATCATTACCCTCAAAGAGAAAGGTTTCCACTGGCATTGAAGATATGGAAATGTTCACCTCCCCAGAAGTAGCTATCTTACTGTTCAAATTGGGGAGCAGAGACTTGGAAATGTCATACATATATCATATTTGGTCGTTATATCATCACCCATTTTTCTTCCCAAAATAATGCCAAATACTATGAAACCAGATCTCCACCAGGTGTGGCAGTCCAAACTGAACTCAGAAAGTCTGGAGATTTCCATGGGAGGGAACCCGAGACCATGTAATATCGACGTCTGTAAAACACAATTCCACTGTCCTCTTCTAGAGCAGAAAAATGGCCCTTAAACCTCAGCTTGAACACTAGAAAACTCATAAAAACATCCTTGTAATACTTAGGTAACTCTAAGAAAACCTTCTTTTTGTGGAGGTAAAACTATGTCTGTATGTGGGCACATGGAACATTTCTAACACTTGAAGACTATCCTTAGTCAATCCTGTCTCTGATTTGCTCTTTATAAACCCTGCAAGCCCCATGATTTTCATGTTCTTTCTCCTCTAGCTTGTCCCTCTAGACCATATTTCACAACCTAGGCATCCTTCACAACGCCTACCCAAGTGAACTGAGTCCTCCTTCCACTAGCTAGCTCTCTGCTTCAGGCATGGCTGTAATGTTCTCAAGAACAAATTCTTTAAAGATTTAATTTATCTCATGCTGCCCATTAACAATATTGACATTTGAATGATTATTTCAGGCATATTCCCACGTTTTTTGACCAAATTGTGCCATCAAATTTAATTCACCAACCATCACATTAAATGGATGGAGGTGGGTGGTCCTTGGACTTCCTACAGGTCAGGGAACCCTGATTGCTCTTTGGGCTGACGAGCGAGGGGGACTTAATTGGGGGAGGGGAAGGGAAATGGGAGGCAGTGGCGGGGAAGAGACAGAAATCTTTAATAAGTAAGTAAATAAATAAATAAAAATAATAATAAACATACAAAAATGCTGCTGAACCATGCTTCAGGAACTTTTTTTTCTTTTAAAATATTAGTCTTTCCAGGTTCTGACTTTTACGAATAATGCCACTATGACATAGTCGAGTAAATGTTGATTGAGCCTCTTTTGGGTATACGTCCCAAAGTGGTATTACTGGGTCATGAGGTAGATTGATTCCCAATTTTCTGAGAAATTGTCATACTGATTTCCAAAGCAACTGCCCCTCAACTGTAGAATGGATAAGAAAAATGTGAAACATTTACACAATGGAATACTACTCAGTGGTAAACAAAACAAAACAATGACATCTTGAAATTTGCAGGCAAATGAACAAAACTAGAAAAAAAACATCCTGAATGAAGTAACCCAAGACCTAGAAAGACAAATATAATATGTACTCCTTCATAAGTAGATATTAGACATAAAGCAAAAGACAGCCAGCCTACAGGCCACAACCCCAGAGAGCCTAGGTAACAAAAAGTACCCTAAGATCCACATGGATCTGCCTAGGAAGGGGTAAAAAGACAAGACCTCCAGAATAAATTGGGAGCGTGAAGGGCAGGGGAGGGGCTGGAAGGGCAGAGGGGAGGAGGGAAGGGGTGGAAGAAAAAGAAGAAATAATTAAAATTAGTTTGTTAAAAAGACATTAGTCGTTTTGTATTATCACTTGTACTTCTCACAAGACACACGGTAACAAGTCTGCCTCCACCCCACAAAACAGCCCCACTTTTGGAAGGAAGAGGGGGTTACTATGACCTCTGTATTGTATTGCTGCCAGAAAAAGGTTCTGCAGAAAATGCATCCCTTTGTTAAATGCCTCAAGGAGCCTCTGACTGTAAAACAGGCAGATGCTGACAAACTGTGGCAGAAAAAGAAAGAATCACAAATAGGAAATGAGCGTTCCATCAAGCAGCAAGGCCTGGGTCCAGGATGCATTGCCTCAGCTCATCTCATAAATCCATACCTGAACGTCTATGGCTTTACATGAAGGATCTGCTTGCGCAGGCTGCTTGTCCGCATGACCACTTAATTTCACATCCAATTTGCCACTAATTTCAAGCTGTTATCAAACATGACAGACAGGTTTGTTTTCAGCTCTGGTAGATGGAACGGCCTGCTTTAAGACTGAACAGACAACAAAGAGATCGGTATTGAGAGGCACCAGAGAAATGAAAATGCTTTCCAACCTCCCAACGGCCATGCTCGAGCTTAAACCTGAGTGGGCAGAAGAGCTGGGGCGAGGCCATGCTCCAACCCAGCTGTATGTCAACCACTCAGAGTGTCACAACCAGAGCCTGGGGCTCAGACCTTCTAACCATCACCTTAGGCTGGTCTACATGGAGCTTTCGTTTAGAAGGCCCTAAGAGACTCAAATCACACATTCCCTTCTAGAAATATCCATAGGCCTTTCTTTGGGCCCCCTACTTTTTCTTTGGATCACCTCCTCTTTCTTTTCAACTGGCAGGTTTTTTTTTCAACAAAAAAGGGGGAAAGAAAAAAGAAAAAAGAAAAAGACAAGAGTAATCTGCCTGAAATTTTGACTACCCACTTATTTTGACTGACACTGAACATGTGATAAGAGACAATATGTTTTTGTCTGATATTCCCATCTGTTGTTTTCAAACAAAGAAAATCTCCAAATCTTTAAGAGACCTCAGGCTAAAGTAGAAATCATTGCGCTTACAATTTTTTTTTGTCCATATTGTACAGTTAAATTCTCTCTTCTATGACAAGCCCTTAAGGATTTACGGACATTTTCTTACTGTGTAACAAATGACCATTCATGCTTAGCGTTCTGGTGATAAGCCCAGTGGAAAAAACACAAGCAAGGGAGAGCATGAAGACACCATCGAGGTGAACCCTGGCAACTGAGAGGGGAGCCAACAAGAGTGATTTTAGTCACAGTCAAGATGAAAAGCTTAAGTCGCAGCCACGTCTCAGACTGAAAGAGCAAAACAAACCTAACTTTCTCCTCCACCGTCAGCTCCCAAAGATAAGATCATGAGAACAAATGGAAACTGGGATTGGTTTTTCCTGTGTGTATGTTACACTGCTCTGAATAATAAACCCATTTATTTCTTGGTCTGGAGCCACAACCTGGTCACTGTACTAGGCTAAATGTTAATATTTACACGTTAACAGACTGATGGCCATCAGGCTTGGCAACTGGGAATTGACTGAAACCGTTTCTCTTCTTTCCAGATGTTTCTGGGCCCTGGGGACTTGGACAGACCCCAGAAATGACTGTATTGATGGAGGAATGAGATGTGTGGGGTAATGTGTGTCTCTCAGTGCCCCCAGCTCTCAGGCCTGCCATCTCACCCCAGTCATCTGCTAAGGTGCTGTGCGCTCACCAGGCTCCTAATAGCCAGGCTGGTGCAGACAGCTGCTTCTGGGCATACCTATGGGGC
>NW_004949181.1:1078062-1080085 GCF_000317375.1 Microtus ochrogaster
GCCCTGACTTCCTACATGATAGACTGTGATGGGAAACATAGGCTGAAGTAAACCCTTTCTTCCCCAAGGTATTTTTGGTCATTTCTTAGTGACCCATTTCAATCTTTCCCTCACTACGTGAAACCCTACAAAACTGCTCCGTTCCCCTAGTTTGATATAAAAACATAGTCATTTCCTCTCATTCATCCTAATAGGCGGAGCAAACGTGGCATCAGTGGCACCTGTTCTTCTTAGTATTTATTTATTCACAGAGTCTCACTCTGTAATTCTGGCTAGCCCAGAAGTTAGACTTTAGCCCAGGCTGGCCTTGATTTCACAGCCATCCTCCTGCCTCAGCTTGCTGAGTGATGGAATTCCAAAGGTGCACCACTATGCTCAGTCCAGTTCTGGTATATCCACTTACCCAGAACCACGTGTCTTTTAGAAAGCCTGAGGTTCACTCGAGGCCCTTTTACTTGCTGTGATAATAGGCTGCTGTGGCACTATTTTCATTGATGTGTATTAAGCAGTCACTGTGACTTTTAGCATCACTATCAATCTGTCACTTTACCCATTGCCCTGGCACCTCCTCGGAACTCAGCATCGTGTTTGATTCATCAACAACCCCTCAGAAATACCTCTCCCAGTTGCAGGATCGACAAAAGCAGGCAGGAAGAGAGGCGAACTGACTTTCTGAAAGTCACGCAAGCAAACAGGAAGGCTGACACCCCTGCCAGGGTAGTACCCTCTAGACCAATTATGCTGTCGCTTCCGGGGGAAAGTGAACACACAAGACATAGGGTGTGCACAGACCTGTGTCAAATGCTTACTGGGGCTTGTTGGATCCAGCTCCTGGAATATACAAGGGAGCAGGACACTGAGCTGAACTGGGAAGCATGTGTCTTGCCTGAAGGAAATGTTGCTCCTGGCCTGCTGTTGCTAGCAGGCCAGGTGGATACAATCTCTGCATAGGCTGGAAATCTGGACTTTTATGCAAAGTTTTGGTTATTTGGAAACCCAGCAGGTAAGCAGTCATGTTCTAGCAAAATGCAATGCTCCTGCATAACAGGTGCAACTCACAGCTGGGGCCTGTCAGTGGTAGAAATGGCAAATGGTTGTCGTTCCTCAGTGGCCACTCCTTCACCAGCAGCAGACATGAGCAATCAATCTTTGCACTTGGGAAGCACGCTGAAATGCCACCCGGAGCTCTTCAGAATAGGACGCACCTAGCAGCTGCCTCCAGTGGGTCAGAAGGGTTCAGTACTTCCTGCCTAGCCTGTGTTAAAAGGGAAAGACGTCAAGCCAGTTGATATGGCTCTTCTTGGAGGTGGGACTATAGCTCACTGGGGTAGCATAAAGAAGACCTCGACAAAGTACTTACAAAATAAACAAAACAAAACCCACATATTTTATACACAGCGTATATTTAACCTATCAGCCCACATAGCAAATAGAGACATTTTACTTCATTTCGTTTTGAGACAGGGCCTCACTATGTAGATGTGGCTAGCTTGGGACTCACTGTGCAGAACAGGCTGGCCCGGAACTCACAGAGCCCTGTCTGCCTCTGCCCCCTGAAGGCTAGAGCTAAAGGGTGTGCCACCACACCTGGCAGAAATGGGGAAATTTAACCTTAAATTATCAATCATCTTTTTATCCAGAGAAACCAAAAACAGCCTAATATGAGGATTATATCCAAGGTTTCAAACCCATTTGCCTTAGGGTTCTACTGTTGTGATCAACACCATGACCAAAAACACCTTGGGGAAGAAAGGGTTTACTTCAGCCTACGTTTCCCATCACAGTCTATCATGTAGAAAGTCAGGGCGCAAACCTAAAGGTGGGAACTGAAACAGAAACCATAGAGAAACACTGCTTACTGGCTTGCTCCCCATGGCTTGTCCAACCTGTTTTCTTATATACCCCAGGGCTCCCTGTCAAGGAATGGTACCACCCACATCAGATTTATCAGATTGGGGCCTCCCACATCCATCACTAATTAAGAAAATGTCCTAAATATAATTCTCAATTTGTGTCAAGTTGA
>NW_004949181.1:1080250-1088027 GCF_000317375.1 Microtus ochrogaster
ACCATTCTCCCCCGCCCCCTTCCCTGCCCCGTGCTCTCCCCACAAGCCTGGCACTGGCTGGAGGAGATTGGGAAGTCAAAGCAACCAGAAAAGCCATCGATATGGGCTTCAATTTTCAACTTTGTTTTACCCTGTAAAATCATGACTTTTCAAAATACTGATTTGAGGCAAAGGGAAGTCTTCTCAGTGTTACAGATCACATGGCCCTGGAAGGAAGTCCCCCGTGGGGGGCTGCAGCTGTCTATGCTGTCTTGCAAGTAGCTTTTTAATAGGTTCTGTGGGCTGGTTAACCTTTCGGTTTGAATCATGCTCTGAGCTCTTCTGAGCACTTGACAGCCAGGCTCCTGCACTGAGATCTCATCACAGTCGAGAGCCGGACTACAAGCCTTCTCTTCCCAGATGAGTGACAGTGAAAAGATTCTGCAGAGACAGGACTGCGGGCTTCTCGAACCTGTTTGTTCTGCCTTCTCTGCTTAGTAAGAAAATCACTTCCTATGTCCATGTCTCTACAGTTTTTTTTTTCATCCTCTGCTGAAATCTTACTTGCAAATTCAGCAACGATCATGGTTAATCCTTATTTTTTAAAAAAAGTGCTTTCAAAAGCTACCATGTTGGCCAGAAAGATGGAGCTGTAAAGGAGCTTGCAATAAAGCCAGCATCTACATGGCAGAGGGAGACTAGCAACTTCTCCAAGTTGTCCTCTGACCACCACGTGCAGACAACATGGTCTTGCACATGCAGACTAATGAAACAAATCAATTTTTAAAAAAAATATCTTAAGGTATGTGTGTGTGTGTGTGTGTGTGTGTGTGTGTGTGTGTGTGTGTTAAGACCTCAGTCTCTTCTTCTTAAACAAAAATTTAAGCTAAAACTTTCACAATTTCCCAAAGGATTATTTTAAAAAGGGATTTTGCCAGACTGGCTCAGAAATAAAGTTAGGGCTGTTAGCTGGACCTGTCTGACTGCCCAGTCTCTATTGTGTCTCCTGTCCTCTGCTGGATCTGCTAGACCTAGACCTCAGAGAAGATGCTCTGACACCAGAGGGATCTGAATACACAAGTCTTGAATTCTCTACAAGCATCTTTGGGGATTCTAAAGTTCTCAAGGTCAACTGTGCTCTGCTCCTCTTTGCTGACAGGTCGTTGGCAAGTGGACAAGGCGGGAAGCAGGCTGGTTGCTTCTCCTGCAGAATCTAGTGTCAGAGACAATGAAATTTTGGATAGTCAGTCTTAGTGGGCTATGACTCCCACGGACTGCATAGTCCGGGCAGGTTGCAATGCCAATAACAGGCAGACCAGGGCTCTGTTCACAGAGCTGTTGTAAAGACTAAGGAAAACTACATTGAAATAGCTTTCCCCCACCAATTTCAGCAACTGTCTATCTTCACTGTCCCTCACCTCTGTGGTGAGACCTCCAGGTCTGATAACACACGCTATGTGAAAGGCCATGAGACACATCTGATGAGACCACCACAGGATGGCTATGCTTGAGACAAGGTATGCAGACTTCTTTTTTCCCCTACTAAAGTGCTTGACAAATGGGTCTGTCTGAGGGCAGCTGCAGTACCTGGCAAGCCTCTATTCTTTGCGAGCTGTGAGGAGACAATGAGCCAGACGTTATCCAGAGTCCAGCCATGATTCACCAAGCACATAAAGCCCCTCCTCATCCAGCTGATACCAGTCATCTCAATCCTATTATTTAATTGAAAAGAAAGGGACTTGAAGGAAAAGGGGATAGCACAGGGAGAAACTCAGAGAGCCCAGAAACAGACAAAGATCAGACATTTTACCAAGTTCTTGGAGGGATTTGGGGCTCGTTTGTCATGAAGATTTTGTAACAGATCTTTTCTTCTTGGATTAAGGGAATTTTTCTTCTATGTAAGATACAAATCCATGTATGACCAGTTTGTCCCTGGTGTTATTCTTTATCTTGCTTATAAGATAAGGGAAAAAAGATAGGTACATACCGTGCACTGTTAACAAAGAAAGAAATTCTGGGAAACTGGTGCACAGTTACAGGCATAGACGCCTGTTATCCTCTGTCCCCTGTCTGCTATTTTATGGCTACTGCATGAATGTGTATGATATGGATTGCCATATCATCCTCCAGGAAGACATGACACCTACTCATTGGACTGAGGAAAAGAAAGGATGGTGCCTTCCCCAAATTTGTATGTCCTTACCATAAGACAAGGGAAGAGCTGTTGTCTGTCCCACCCAGCTCCAGGGACATGCAGCATCTGTAAGAGGGACCTGGAGGCAGAGGGGCCATGACAGCAGTACCATCTTAGAGCGAAATGGATCACACTTTGAGTGGTAATGAAAAAGAGTCCACTTGATGAATTGAGAGGAAATGCAGCTATTTGGAGGGGGGGAAGAAGGTGGAGCCAAGATAGTTCGAGCAGTGCTCCACCATCCTTTTGTCTGCATAAACAATGCTCCAGGTGGTATGTAAGACTCTGACTGACCAAGGGAAAAGTAGAAAGGAAACAAGAGGCTGTGAATAAAATCCCTCCCTGCAAAATGTGGTGGGCTGATGGCATCTACTGGTTATGCTCGAATTCAAGTCATTTTTTTTTTATTTTCCAATATCCTGTTCCCAAGAGGCAACCTGAGCAACCACAATGACCCCAGCAGCCATCATTTATGAACACGTTCTGGCATCAACTTATTTATTCCTTTCTGCAAACTCTAAGGTATAGGCAGTGTGATGTCCTCCCTAGACTTACTATGTCTTGACAGCACAGCTACTGCTACTCTTCTGAAAGGTTCTAGAAAATTTAGAAGTTGAAGAAAGTAGGTCACTAGGGATGAGTTGTTGGGGACACCTTTCCCAGGTCTACTTTCTGCTTCTCTCTCTCTGTCTCTCTCTCTGTCTCTCTCTGTCTCTGTCTCTCTGTCTCTCTGTCTCTCTCTCTCTCTCTCTCTCTCTCTCTCTCTCTCTCTCTCTCTCCCCCCTCCTGCCCCCCATGAGGATGGTCTCCTCTCTTCTCTTCTGTGAACCACACTCTTCATAACCAAGGTCTATGGACTGAAATCTGAAATCTCTAGTACTGTGAACCAAATTAGACCTTCCTTTTTGTATTAGTGACTTTTCTATCGCTGTGATGAAATATCCTGACATAAAGCAACTAAGAAAAGCAAGTTTATTTGAGCTTACAGTTCCAGAGGGATATAGTCCATCAGGATGGGCAAAGCAAGGCGGTAGGAGTGTGAGGTCAGGCTTTCAGCAAGAGACCAGAGTGATTACATTTCATCTGAGCACAGAAAGTAGAGAGAGGACAGGAAATGGCTATAAAGCCTCTAAGCCTTAGTAACATACTCACTCCAGCAAGTTTCTACCTTCTAAAGGTTCGATAAACTTCCTAATCAATGCCACCAACTGATACCAGTGTTCAAACATATAAGCTTATGGAAGACATTTCTCATTCAAACCACAACCACAATTTTTCATTCTACCTTTGGTCTCTGTAGGCTTATGGTGTGTCATGATGCAGAATTTATTTAGTTCAACTTCAAACATGCATAGTTTTTAATAGTCTTGACACTGTTCAAAAGCCCCAAATTTCTGCTTCTGAGGCTCAAAATGGTCTCTTAATTGTAACCCCTTGAAAAATCAAAAAAGTAAGAAAATTACATACTTCCAACATAGAATGGCACAGAATATGGAATACCATTCTAAAAAGGAGAAATAGGAATATAGCAAGGGAAGATTGACTCAAAGAAAATAGGAGCTCTGGCATCTCCAACATCTTAAAGTCTCCTGTACAATTCAAGCTTCATCTTCACAGGTCCATACAATGTCTCCTCAGGACCTTCTGGCAAGACCTCAGCCCTGCCACATATTTCCTGGCCTCCATGGTTCTCTGAACTGTAGCAGAAGAATCCACAACTCCATCAGTCTTGCATCTTTTAAGTCTAAAAGAAAAAAAAAATACACAATGGCCGGCACTGCTGAGTCCAACTGCCAAGGTTGTGATGGACCCTTGCCCCTTGGGACCATAGTTATAACAACAGTTTCTGTATGCTGAAGCTGGTGGAAAACTTTCCTAGGTATTTGCTTTCCAGAAGCAGCAAATCCCATGGGCTCTCTCCTTTCACAAATTGGAGGTTTAGTCTGTGGGATCCTGTCCTCCTGGTCCCTGATCTGCTGTTACAGTGCAGGGCAGGAGGCCGTTCTCTAATGGTGTTAACCTTGGCAGGTCTTCCCATCACTGATGCTGCAACCTTAAGCTTCCCAGTGCTCCTTCCCTCTCTGAGCTACACATCTCTTATTTTCACCTTCCTGGTTTACGGTCCTCTCTCATTGCAGACTCAGGAAGGGTTTTTCTCAGCCAATGTTCTATTGCTGTGAAGAGACACCATGACCACAGTAACTCTTATAAAGGAAAGCATTTAATGGGGCTGGCTTACTGTTCAGAGGTTTAGTCCATTTTCACTATCACAGAAAGCAAGGCACCATGCACACAGACATGGTGCTGGGGAAGGAGCTCTGAGTTCTATATCTGGATCCACAAGCAACAGGAAGAGAGAAGGCCTGGGCTCTAGAAATCTCTAAGCCCAACCCCAGTAACATACTTCCTCCAACAAAGCCACACCCACTGCAACAATGCCATACCTCCTAATCCTTATCAAGTAGCAACACTGCATAATAACAAAACATTCAAATATATGAGCCTATGGAGCCATTTCTGTTCAAGCCACCACAAGGGAAATCAGAAATAATTATTCTATAGACTTGGTGTTATGCTGTATTGAAATTTCTTCACCAAAGAAATTACTCCAATACTTTTTTATTATTATATTTAGCCTCACACAAATTCTCAAGATATGAACAGAATACAGCCTAGGTTCTTTGATTTAAAAAAAAAAAATCACAGAAATGGCCTCTAGTCTAGTTGCTATTAAAGGCCTTGTTCCCCTCTAAAACCTCATAAGCCAGGTGCCCACTATCCTTGCTACATTCAGTGCTTCTTAATCTGAAGGTCTCACAAGAATGGCCCACTAGACTCTGCCCATGTTACTAAGTGGACTTTTTTAGGCTGAAGTTCCAAAGTCTCCCAGATTTCTTAAAAAACAAAATCAGATTTGACGACCTCATTCCTGGAACCAATATCTGTATTGGATACTTCTCTGTTGTGATAAACTGTTTCAGAAGAAAGTAACTTAAAGGACAAAAATATTAACATTGGCATTTTTATACTAGAACAAAGAAGGCATGGTGGCAAGAACACGAGGCCAGCATGGCAGCTGGGCAGGCAGCATGGTGTTTCATCTGTACACAGGGAGCAGAGAGTGAAAACAAGAAGGGAAAACCAGGCTATAAAACCTCAAATCCACCCAGTGAACTACTTCTCCCAGCAAGGCTCTACGTCCTCACATTTCCACAGCCTTCCCATATGAACCTATATGGAACACTTCTCATTCAAGCCACAGCATCCCTTTAATGATTTATGTCAGGTATCGTCACAATAAGGCAAAAAAAGGACATTCACAGTGACAAAAAGATGTGTGAAAGGTACACAGGCCTGAAATGACTGCTGTTTTATTTCTTTTTCTTTAAGATACCCTTCTATTATTTTTAGTTATGTGCTATGTGTGTGTTGGGGGATATGTGCACGTGAGTTCAGGTGCCCACAGAGGCCAGAAATGTCTGAGTACCCAGAAACTGGAGTTATAGGTGATATAAGCCACCTGACATGGGAGCTGGGGACATGACTCAGGTCCTCTAGAAGAGCAGAACATGTTCTTAACTGCCGAGCCATCTCCTCAGGCTCCTCCAATAGCTACTCTCCATCCATGAACTTCCTTCTGCACTCACTCTTTACTGGGGTACCAGAGAGTTCACCATCTCTTTTTATGGATTCTCCTCTGCATTCTTCAGAAGGTTGTTTCCTGTCCAATGAGTTTGGCTTCCAGAAAAGGAAATCTTGATAATAAAAAATTCAATATGCAGATACCCCCAACCCTCCATTTCCAACATGCAGTAGTCAAGTACCTCACCACTCTGAGCAGGACCAAGGTGGACAAAAACATACAGAAGACCCTTCCAACCCAGGGGAGGATGAAACCATGGAGAGAACCGCAGAAGGGTGTGTGAGGACAAGGCAGACTCATTGGAGGAGCCAACATCTCATTAGTCATTGCTGCCCTACAGATAGCACCATCCTTACTAGACATCGGGAAAACCATCCCGGTGTAGGTGCTTATTAATAAATAATATGGCCATAGTCAGTTAGAGTGTGGGAGAAATATGGCTTCTTGGCAATTGGTGGGTTGGTCACTGGGTTTAATTTTTGTTATCAAGTCACTAAAGGCAGGAAACAAATACTTCTCAAATAGGAGGGAAGAAGATGACAAATTTTATGGAAATGAATCACCTTCTGCGTGTTGAAGTTTTTTTGGTTGGGGCGCTGGTTAATGTGGGTGACAGCCCTTTCTGCCTGTTCCTTGGCATGCAGTTCCTGGGAGCTATTTGTAACACTCCCATTTTGTCTGTGAAAAGACATTTTAATTGAAAAATCATTTGCCCATAAAATTATTATCATCAATTCACATTCCACCAAAGGGCTGCAATATGACCATAAAACAATTTGTAAGTAGATTCATTTCACCCACTAAATCACCTCACATTATGTTGTGAACGGAATGATTAAAGCAAGTTAGCATTTTGTTGGCAAAGTAATTACATTATTATGCATTTCATCCACAGAGATACTTAAACTACTGAGTCCATTTGTCTTGTTGACACAACATCTATACGTATTGGACAGAACACATTTTATTTAGTTGATGCGATTAATTTTATTCACCAAGAGCTTTTTTAAACTTAGGCTAATTTTTTTTCCTCACAGGCAGAGATTTGACTGGGTGACAAAATTAACCTGGCCTGCATGATCCTGGCTCACAACGCTTTCTCAGACTGTGTGGAGACTGGTGAGGTGTCCCACTACTCCAAACCTGCTGGCTGGGGACATGGATGCACACATGCTTTCAGGGGGACCGCTCGCATCTCCTTGAGCAGCCCATCAGATAATGTCTTCTTGCTGCCAACTTCTTTAATGGCTTTAGACTTTCCTAGGATGGTGCCAAACTCTGAGGAAAGTCAGGATTTGGGAGACAGCCCTCATTATGGGGTAAAGACCTTCAGACCACGGCTCGAATGGGGAGTCTGGATTAAGCCTGCTGGTGGCTGCCTGTGGGAAGGCACATCCCACTGAGCAGCCCGAGTTCACATGATAGGGCGTTTCTTAAAGACAGTAAACACGGAAAAGCTACAACCTGGCTGACAGTTACAAGAGGAAACAAGCAAGCAGCTTAACAAGAGCCAATAATATGCAAATTACTATTACTCTTGCTCTTGTTATTGTTGTCATTTTGCAGTGCTAAGGTTGAAACCTAGGACTTTGTCCATGTTAGGTAAGTGATCTCCACTGCGCTGTATCTCTAACCTTGATTTTTTTTTTTTTTGAGACAGGTTCTTACTACGTAGTCCAGACTCGCCTTGGAGTGATGAGCCTTCTATTTCTTCCTCCTTAGTGCTGGGATATTAGGAGCATCCTGCTACATCTGGTCCAAATTATCCTAAAACAGTCTGCAATGTGATAATGCAACTGAGTCTCAATGGGGATTGTGGGGTTTGAACCAGAAATGACCCCCATCACAGTCTCAGGCCCTTGAGAGCTTGATCCCCAGGTGATGATAAAGAACTTGATAGAGGAAGTGTTTCACTTGGGGCAGGATTTGAGAATTCAAATCCTCATCACTCCCGACTCCAA
>NW_004949181.1:1088216-1113118 GCF_000317375.1 Microtus ochrogaster
CTACCCTTGTCATGGTGGAAACTTATCCCTCTGGAGCCATCAATCCAAATAAACCCTTCTATTCGTCACTTTGTTCATGGTATTTTTATCACAGAAAAAAAAAATACTAGCACAAAGATTTAAGACACTCCTTGAAGGAGAGGATGGGCTGAGCAGAGAGGAGACAATCCTTGTAACCTGAAATATGACTTTTTGAATGAACTGGGGAGGCTGGCCATCCATCCTTTGAGCTTACATGGGGTCTTAATTAGTTTTGCTGTTGCTGTAAGAAAACACTGCCACCTAAAGCAACTTGGAGAGGAAGGGGTTTATTCCCATCCTCCCACTCTCAGATCAGGATCCTTCACTAGAGGAAGTCAGGACAGGAACAAGAGCCTGGAGGCAGGAGCTGAGCAGCAAAGGGGTGTTGCTTACTGGTGTGCAACCAGGGAAGGCTTGCTCAGACTGCTTTCTTATTCAACTCAGGACCACCTGGCCAGGGATGGTACCTGCAGTAGGCTGCACCTTTCCACATCAATCAACAATCAAGAAAATGCCCTACAGACTTGCCTACAGCCAATTCTGATGGAGACATTTTCTCAGCTGAAAGTCCTTTGCTCAGGCAACTAGCTTGCATCAGGTTGATGAAACGTAAACAGGCCTCTGCTGCAGGGCAAGTGCATGGTCCCTGGAGCTTCAGAGACTCTTTGGCATCTCTTCTACCCTTCCTTGTACTGGAGACATGGTGCCTTACCTCCATAAACGCATCCATCTTCTTCACCCAAGACTCTCTACCAGAGAGTCCCAGGTTTGATAAGACTGCCTCCTGCTACTGTGTAGCGACCTGGGTCAACCCCCAGGCAACCTAGAAGGATGACCATTGTGGCACTGAATCTTTAATGTACATATGATCATATTTGGAATTACTTAAAAGATTGGGGCACACGTGTGGGTATGTCTGTGAGGTGTTTGGGAATGATTCCCAAGGCAAGGAAACCTACTGTGATCGTAGGCTTTGCCTTCCTGGGTGCTGGAATAAAAACAGATAAATGGAGAAGATGGCTAAACACCAGCTGGCATTCCTCTTGCTACCTCGTCACGTAAGCCACGCTTCTCTGTCATGACTATACACTGAATTGAAATCCCTAACTCCAAATGAATCCCCTGAACCAAAATAATTCATTTCTCCCTTTGTTTCTGTCAGCTATTTTGTTGTAGTAGAAAGAAAAGCAACTAATACAAGGCTTTTAGCTAGAGAAGCTTTTGTCCATCAAACCCCTTCCCAGCTCTCTACTCAAACTATGTAGCACCCAGCTAACCTCGGGGCTCCTTAGGGGAGTTGCTTTTAAAATCATCCACATGGGCCTGGGGAAATAGCTCAGTGGTTAAGAGCACAAGCTGCTTTTCCAGAGGATCAGCGTTCAGTTCTCAGCATCCACATCAAGCAGCTCACACCATCTGTAACTCCAGCTCCAGGAGATCAAATGCCTCTGGTCTCCGTGGTCTCCTGTACACACAACACACTTCCACATGCACATGCCTGCATATCATTAAAAATAAAAGATCATCCATGTGCAGAAAAATCTGAACATACAGCAATTTATTATATATCGTATAATCTCGCAGCTTAACATGTAAGGTGACCCTGCAATTGAAAGGAGGATCTATGGATCATTACATGATAAGAAAAATAGCAACAGACTGTTATTGGCTATGCATACCATCACCCTTGGAGGCAGATTCTATATCCATATATGTACATGTTTTATATAAGAAAGCAGATGGGCAGCATGGTTATGCAACTTTCCCAAGGGCTGGCCGTCAGGACATTTGGGTACCATGATCAATACCCAGATCGTGTCTGGAGACTTAGATGAGAAATGTCCATTATAAGCTCAAGTATTTGAACAATTATTTCCCAGCTGGTGGCACTGTTTGGGGAGGTTTAGGAACCAGAGACTTGTTAAAGGAAGTATGTCACTTAGAGTGGGCTTTGTCCTAATTCTGGTTTACTTTCTCTGCTTTGTAGTTTTCATTGAGATGTAGTCTCTTAGCTTCCTGCTCTGGCTGCCACGCCTGCCTCTTGCAATAATACCTCTTCACCATAATGGACTCCTGCCCACCTGGAACCATAAGCCCAAGTAAACTCTTGATTCTAAAAGTTGCCTTTGCTCATGGTATTTTACCACACCAACAGAAAAGTCATTAATGAATTCACCATCTGATACCCAAGCTTTCTCTTCTGCTAAAGAACCAGCTATTCAACTGCCACCATGATCACCTACCTTCATCTTTTTTCACGTGTTAGTTACTTCTTAACTTCTAAAACCATAACTGTGAATGCCTGTTGCAGTCTGGGTGTGGTTCCTTGACATAAACACTTAACCTGATATTTATGTGATCTCTATAAAACAAACAAACAAAAAAACCTCCTAAAGAGCCTCACAGCAGACAAAATCCCGTAGGTACTATGGTGTCTCTGAAGATTCAGGAAAGCTTTTCTACATCCACAGGGATCTTTGGTGATATTACCTTATCTAGAAAAATAAATGGAGAAACAGACTTTGCTTACAGTGTATCAAGTTTCCTTAAATTCTTGGAAACCCTTTGTAAATGACTCTTCTTCACATATTTGAATCTGGATAAGGATACTTTTTCATCCCCCTGACGCTTCCATGAAGTACTCTCCACTAAGATCAAGGCAGTAACTTGTTTTTCCAGAGAGGGTATTTTGGAAAATGTGGTCTCCAGAGAAGTGGGTCATGAGGAGACTCAACCAAGCTAGGAAGTCAACAATTGGACTTTAAAGGAAGTGACGCTCCTTCCAGCCTGTCTCATCACTCATGGTGAAAAGACAAGCCCAAAATGACAAACTGTTAAGCAGAAGGAGATGCACCATTGTCTTGATTTTAATGGACACAAAAATAGGCCCCACAGAGAGGATTATAGTCATGCTATCAGTGAAGGTCAACTTATCTGCAGTCTGAGGCTTCGTGACACCAACACAACCAGCCAATGCAAAGGTTCAGTCAGTGACACAGATAAGAGATTGATGATGCAGCGAAGGTGAAGGTATTCTTTGAAAGTCATGGATGAAGGAGACTGTAGAGACCTGGCTACCCATCAGCTTGCCTGGAGTTTATATTAAGCACAAGGTACAGCCAGTCATGGCAGTACATGCCTGTAATTCCAGTTTTCAGGAGGCTGAAACAGGAAAATCAAGAATTTGATGCCAGTCTGGGTAAC
This sequence comes from Microtus ochrogaster, assembly GCF_000317375.1. Taxonomy (NCBI): domain Eukaryota; kingdom Metazoa; phylum Chordata; class Mammalia; order Rodentia; family Cricetidae; genus Microtus; species Microtus ochrogaster. Next base: position 1,091,442 of record NW_004949181.1, read on the forward strand.
GCTGAATTCTACATAACATGGACTACATAGAAACATCACTTTCTTCTCTGTTTGCCTCTCCCTCTCCATCTACCTCACCCACACACAAAGAAGCAGTCTAGCCATCAACCTCCAAAATTCTAGCTAAGTAGTTCAAGTGTGTGACCAAAGGACCTTTATTTTCAAGGAACTCCAGTTCATTTAGATGCTGGTGACCCTAGGACTGAGAGTCACACATTTCATCAATCTACAGATGAATAAGCTATTCTTCAAATCCTACCCATGTAGGTTCTTGGGAAGGCTGTGGACAACCTGTGAACACAGGCGCCTCCAGATGGCCTGGCTCTCTCCTAACTTATGTGGTCAAATCCACTAATGTTGAAACCCTTTGTTGAATTTATGTTAAAGTGTTTATGCTCTTACCTTATTTCAGTGATTAGTATTTGAAATTTTCTACAACTTCTCATTTAGGAAGGAAGGAAGGAAGGAAGGAAGAAAGGAAGGAAGGAAGGAAGGAAGGAAGGAAGGAAGGAAGGAAGGAAGACACAGAGACAATACCCACACATGGAGTGCAAGCTCCATAAATGTTAATTATTATTTCTTTTATCCACTGTTTATTTATACAGGTTCTCTCTATGTAGCCCAGGCCACTCTCACACTCCTGACCTCAGGCTTCTCAGTGCCATTGTCATCACCATTGTGTGCCACCACTGTGACTGCTACTTAATGTTCATCCACAAGTATGAGGGGACAGGACTGTCCACACTGTAATAGTTCGGCCAGTTTGACACATTATTTAAGTTTGTCATACCTAAGGATTTTGGTGATCCCTGCTTAGGTGAAGGCTAATGAGAACAAGAGTATATTTTTATGTATCTTTCAGACTGAGCCTAAATCTTGAGTCCACATACTCTAAACTCAATCCTTCTGGTCTACCTATAAAGGGACAGAAAATATCTAAGCATAGTTTGAGACGAATTAAAAGCATTTACTCCAACTTTATTATGATCGCCTGAGATTGTCCATTTGGACAGATGAATAAGTTTTGTATACTCACACAATAGGATATGATGCAAATTTTAAAGAAAAATCAAGTCTGACAAATATGTCATTGTGACTAGATTTCACAGATACTGAGACGAACAAAACAAGCTGAGTTTGGAACTAGGGGAACAGTCAGTGTGCAAAGAGCTTGCCTTGAAAATGCAAGGATCCAAGGTCAATCATCATAACTCACCTTAAAGAAAAGAAAAGAAAAGAAAAGAAAAGAAAAGAAAAGAAAAGAAAAGAAAGCAAATGGTAGATGTTAGTGCCTGAGGTTGACCTTTGGTCTCCATAGGCATGCGTGTACACACAAGCATAGGCACTTTTTAACCAGATTTTTAAATGTGTATTGATTGACTCATGAAATATTTCAAAGCAGATAAAACAACTCTGTGGGGATAAAAGTCAGGTCTGAGGTTATTCCTGGGAGATACAAAATAAGAAGAGACGAATAGAATCTTCCAGGGTGCTGGAAAAAGTTTATGTCCTCTTCTGTATGGTGCTTACATGGATAAAGATTAATTAAACCATGTGTTCAATACCAGCACACTTTGTAGACTTCTACACATGTATTATTCCTTAATTAAAAATTCAAAGTACAAGATGTTTCTTATTAGTTTGAAGAGAGCTTTCACACCTTTTCAATAAGATCTGTGATGAGTCTGAGGGACCCTTTCACATGTGGCAGTCCTGAATGCAACGGGGCAAAAGACCTTTTCTTCTCTTTCTGCTGCTAATTCTCATTCACCCTTTTCCCAGCATTTAGCTTTTTGAAGCTTCAGATGATTGTTTGTGAGCACTAATCAGATGGTTCTCCCGTCTGATTCATTCAGCAAAGTCATTTCTTCTAAATGCCTAAACAAAATTTAGCCCTTTCCGATGCTGGCTGGATCCTCTCCTAACTCACTGTCCAGCAGGCGGATGGATGGCTCTGCTCAGGGCTGGATGCAATTCCCATGCAGTAGGTAATTAGAGAATCACATTTGTTTAGTTTTCTGACAACCTAGATCGACCATAGACCCTCTGATGACTCGTAAAATGGCGGAAGTAATGGGCTTGGAAATTGTGCCTCAGGAAGAGCTCAGCTGAAGCAGAGGAAAGCAATGAAGTCCCCTCTTACCCACCATAGCACTGTGCCCTCTGGGCTTCACTCAGACCTCCTTTCACAGGCCTCTCTGGAAGAGAGAGCCTGAGTCACCTTTTCAGGACTTTTCTCCAGGATTGTCCAATGGGCTAGGAGACACACCTGAGACACAGCATCTCTGTTGCTGTGTACCAGAGCACAGTCCCCAGTGTTCATGCACACGCTCGCTTGTTCAGGCACTCGGAGGTCAGTTATTGAGAACCTGTTACCTCAGCATACAGCCGCAAGCAAAACAGAGCCCCTGGCCTTGTAGAACATATATTCGAACTGGAGAGGCGTAAAGTAAATGAAGTAATCTCATGGAACAGTAAATTCTCTACTATCTCTCTTTTTTTTCCTTTACTTTGAGAGGCAGACTCCTTCTGATGGCTATCTTGGAACTTAGGACATTTCTGCCCTTGCTTCCCTGGTGCTGAAAATGCAAGAGGGGGGGGGGTCATCACACCTTGGAGTCTTGTTCCTTTTATTTTTCTTTTAAAAACTGCTTCTTTATTCTCGAGAACTTGATACATGTATAAAATAGAATATGATCAGATACAACCCCCATTCCACACTCCAACTGCCCCTCTATCCTTCATATACCTTCAGCATATGACCCCTTCACACACAAACGAGAGCTAGCATGCACACATTTCACTCACAGCAAGGAGGAAAAGATTAAAGATGATTATTTAACCCATATTCATGCCATAGATGAATAAGACATTAAAATGCCTCATGAACTGGTCCTTATATATGACAAAGTTGTATCCAAAGATTTTAGAGAAGCCCTGTGTAAATGGCGTGTATTATGTATTATATTGTATACTTCAATCAATATTAGCTGGTTTCCCAAGCAACAGAAACAGTGCACAAACTGCTACCAGATACTTGATTATTTCTAGCTTTATGTATCATCATAAACTGAAACTGGGGGCTGGATCAGTGGGTAAAGCACTTGCTAGGCAAGCATGAAACCAAGAGTTCAGGTCCCCAGCATTCACATGAATGTTGGACTATTGTGCTGGCCTGCCTATAATCCAAGCCCTCAAGAGGGAGAAACAATGGATCCTTGGAGCAAGTTAGCTACTCATTACTCTAACTGAATCAGTGAAGCAGGTCTAGAGAGAGATTCTGACACTATGTATAAGGTAGAGATTGATGGAATAAGACATTGATGTCAGTGGGATGGTGGTGGCACATGCCTTTAATCCCAGCACTCAGGAGGCTGAGGCAAACAGATCTCTGTGAGTTCAAGGCCAGTCTGGTCTAAAAGAGCTAGTTCCAGGATGTGCTCCAAAGCTACAGAGAAACCCAGTCTTGAAAAGAAAGGAAAAAAAAGATACTTGATGTCAACCTTTGACCTCTATACATAAATTCATACATGTATACATATGTGTATGCAAACATGCACCTATGTACACAAATACATACACACATAGCATAATATAGACATGGAAAAAATAAAATACAAATATGGTTTTCATTCCTATTATGACATATAAAGAGTCTGGAAGAATAAGCAAAAACCCACAATTTCTCTCAGAACCATCGTAAAATTGTTGTCACAGACCCACTTGTCATAAAAACCGTAGATCCAGACTGGCCAAATATAAAGTAAGAGTCTTGAAGGGCTGGGAGATGGTTTATATTGATAGTTCTGACCCAGCATAGGGCTAATTTTAATTGTCAACTTGGTGGATTAAGAATCACCACAAATAAAATGCTGCTTTGTTTCTTGATCTGCAACAGTGACCCTTCATAATACTCATAGCTACAGCACTGAGCTCAAGAGAAAAAAAAAGCAATTAAAATATCCATTGTGATCCTATCCTAAAGCCCTGTTGGAGAAATGATCACTTCCTGTGTCCTAGCTCAAGTTCAGCTGAGACTCCCCATTCCCTAAAAAAACCAAGAAGGGCTCCTTTAAGGTCATGTGGTCTGTGTGGGACCCACTTTTATGAAAGGAGCAGGGTTGGAAAGCTCAGGCTGAGTGCACCAGGACAGCAGAGCAGATCAATAAGCAGCCATGAGAAAGGACAATGTTCACAGTTCCACCGTCAAAACTCATCACGCCTAGCTTTCAGTAACAAACTCTTCCAGAGCAAAAACTTCACCACCCAAGGGAAGACACCATACTGGGGCTTTGCATCTGACATTTCAAATAATTAGAATTTAACAGTTCAGACAACAGCTTCATATTTTATTCCTGAAATTGAAGCCGTTAGTCAATTAAACAAGATTCACCCAGAGCTGTTGACATGGACAAACACGGCAAGGATATGATGACAAGACTCATTCAATTGCCACCCTTTCTCCCTTGGGCTCTTGGGTCAGATTGAATGCAAAATCTAGTAAGAACATTCACAGCCTTGTGGACACTAGCAAAGCCTCATAGATGCTCAACAGGCACAGCCTTTCTTGAACTTTAAATGAAGGAGTGAGACAGAAAAAAAAGAACTGTAAGTCCCAACCCAGGTACTCAGAGATATCTAGAAGGAAAACAGAGCAGGCACCTGGAGTGATGATTAGAAGCATAGACCTTGATACCCCACACCCATGCCCTCCAAAGATAAACTGACTTATTTTTAAAATGTATTTTTATTTATTGTGTGTGTGTGTGTGTGTGTGTGTGTGTGTGTGTGTGTGTGTGTGCTCACACATATGCATGCAGTTACCTGGGGAGACCAGAAGGTGTCAGATTTCTTTTTGTTGAAGAGACAGGAATTTTCGAGCTGACCTATATAGGAGCTAGGAACTGAACTCAGGACCTCTAAGAGAGCCACAACTGCTTCTAACTTCTGAGCCATCTCTCCATTCCTAAGATCTGTTGAAATCGGAGCAGCGGGGCTGTGTCCCCAGCACCCCGGCAGCCTGCTAGCTTATGCCCCGAAATAACAACACACAAACTGTATTCTTTTAAACACTGCTTGGCCCATTAGCTCTAGCCCTTACTGGCTAATTCTGATATCCTGATCAACCCATCTCTAATAATCTGTAGCATCAGTCTTACCAGGAAAGATTCAGCATGTCTGACCTGGCAGCTTGCTTCATGGCGTCTTGCTCAAAGAGCAGAGCTATCACGTCTGCCCGGGGGAGGGGAGCATGGCCTCTGAGCTCACTTCCTCTTCCTCCCAGTATTCTGTTCTGTTTACTCCTCCCACCTATGTTTTAACCTATGAGGGCCAAGCAGTTTCTTCATTATAATTAACCAATGACCTTCCTCCATCAAAGATCCCATTTCTGTTTCTGTCTCTTACAGGCTGTTTGACCACACATACCTCATACCACCTCATCTCTCCTTTCCTCATCTGGAGAGAGAGGCAGCAAGAACAGCAGGGGTGGACAGTTAGAGGGCAGAAAGGCTGGGATGTCTGCCTCTCTTCTCACTCTCTGCAGTTGCAGTCACCAACTTCCTTCATCAGTGACCACAGTTTTCATAGCTGGACCCCTCTTCCCAAAGGTTCACAAAAGTATGGTACCTTTGATCTTTCCTATTCGGGCCAACAGGATATTTTAAGATGGCTTGTCCAAGAAAAAGACTCTGAAATGGACATTCTCTGAGCATGGTGACTCATACATCCTAGCACTTGGTAGGCAGAAAGATCATAAGCTTGAGGACTTCTTGCATTGCACAGCAAATTTGAGGCCATCTTGGTTTACACAATAAGACCTTATCTTAAAAAACAGGTAGACAGACAGACCGACGGACAGACAGACAGACAGACAGACAGACAGACAGACAGACAGATAGATAGATAGATAGATAGATAGATAGATAGATAGATAGATAGATATGATTATAGGGATGGAGGCACAGCCCAGTGATAGTGTACTTGCCTTATCATGGGGCAAAGCCTTGTATCCCACCCAGAGCAAAGCAAAAATTTAAATACATAAAAATTTAGGAGCTATCAAGTATAGGTCCTTAATTCTTGTGAAGGTGGCTTACCAGAAAGGGCATTTGGGAACCAGTCCTTGTGGAAAGGGAAGGAAGCAGAATTGAAAAGAGGGAGTGTAAAGTCTGAAAGATCTCTGCTGAATATGTGGAGGGTTGTGAAATCACAATGACCCTGTAGAGTTGGACCAAGAGGCCCAAATTCCTGTCCTTGTGTGGACAGACATCATGCACTGGTGACTTTCTTCAGGAAAGGCAGTGCTCAGACAGCATGCTGACAAGTAGTGCTAAGGGTGTCAGCTGCTGCCAAGAGGGAACGAGCCCTTCAGGGGGCTTAGACAGAGCATAACAATATCTACCACAGAATGACCTCTTATTTGTGACCAGTCTTTCAGGGATCTCCATAGGAGGTTTGTTTCTCTAATTTCACTCATTTATCTAGAGTTATCTATTTATGTGTTCCTTGAGTTATCATTGGGTTCTTGGTAGGACCCGGATGAGTCCTAATATACTCTGGTATTTTCTTCCCTGGGGCTTTCATAAATCAGATGAGCAATGAACCCTACAGGGGAGCCCGGTGGTGGAGCAATTTCAGGTTGACATTTTCCTAAAGAAATTGTGAGCAACTTTTGTTTTCTGTTTGTTTGGTTGGTTGATTGGTTGGTTTAGTATTGGCTTTTTGAGACAGGGCTTCTCTGTGTAACCATTCTGGCTGCTCTGGAACTCCCTTTGTAGACCAGGCTGGCCTCAAACTCACAGCCTGCCTCTGCCTCCCGAATTCTGAGATTAAAGGAGTGTGCCACCACTGTCCAGTTTGTGCTCAGTTTTTGAAGGTAAATTAAAGGTTATATAATGGGATATGCTTACAAAACACAGCAAGCACCTCCTTTTTCTTTTGTTTAATGAATTTGTTTTATGATATTTCAAAGATGGGCATCTGTCCTACCCTCATGTTTACATTCCAGAAGGAGAGGCCACCTGCCCAAGACCTTGAATAGCTCTGGAGCTGCGTGCTGCAATGTATTTACTGAAGGATGCTTCCTATTTCCAGAAATGGGGATGAGTAAGTGTAAGGGAGCTAAACAGATAGTTGGCAGCAACAATCTGAGAAGCTGCTGGTTTGGCCAGACAATGAATGTGTTCATCTTCAGGCACGTTGGGTGGCAAATCTACTTATAATTCAGCATGTAAAGACAGCCTAAGACATAGGAAGAAGAATGTGAAGAGCAGTGTGGGAGTCTGGGAGGTGGCATCGAGCCTTGAGAACCATGAGAAAGTTTTTTTTTTCAGTTTTTTTTCATCAAATGCAGAAGTAAAAATGCATGTGCCTGTGATGGGAGAGGGCAGGAGAGAAAATGGATGGGGAGACCCTCCCCATGGGCGAACAGTAGTGGGTCTGGACTGTTCCATGCATTGAGAGGGAAATATAAGAGAAGACCTGTTCTGGAGAAGTCAAGGATTCCATTTAAAGAAAATGAAGTCGGAGGCTGCAGCAAGAAGCCATTTTTCAGCTCCTACTCTCCCTCCCAACTTCATTTCGTCTTTTTAGTTTTTGTTATTAATAACATCCTGAGGCAAATTCCATTTTCAAAGTGACTACTGGCCAGAGGACAGGTGACAGTGGTCACCTCGGGCTCAGTGGACTCCCAGTTGTGTGGTGCAGCTAGATAAGACCTTGTCCCTTCCCTCCACTGGTTCATCCCTCGCCAACAGGCTTGTCTCAGATGTTCATTCCATCTGCTTCATAGAGGTTTCAGGAGACAAAAGCCATCTGCTTCTTGTTATGGTGTCATTAGAACAATCATGACAAAGGAGTGTACAAGCTTCAGATAGTCAGCTTTCCCTGGAGGACGTTGGCTGTCATCTTGCTAATTTTTTGCTTACATTTTCCATCTCCAAACTTCTCACTCCAGGCCAGCCTGGGACTCACCCAAGCAACTTCTCAGTCTAGAAGAGTGTAAAGAGTGTAGCAGCAGAGAGTGTAAGAGGTTCCTATGTCATTCCTGCCTCCGGGGCATTCATGGACTCTAAGTGACCAGCTAGCTGAAAGGAGGCAACTCAAAGAAATGAATTCAAATGGAAGACTTTCAAGCATCAATTAGACACGAATTCAAGCTCTAAAAAACATTTAATGCTTTTACTTAGCATTAGAGACCAACTTTCAGATAAAGCTGTTTTCTGTGAGATGAGGACCACTCCAGAGACTGGGACTGAATTGAAGGCTAGGCTCTCTGGCCATCCCTATAGGAACCAGCCTAGGATCCAGAAAAAGAAATAGTGAGAAGACAGTTGTCCTGCTTTGCTTCCATTGTCGTGATAAACACCTTGACGAAAAGCAACTTGGGGAGGAAAGAGTTTATTTCATCTTACAGCTTACAGTCCATTGTTGAAGGCAGTCAGGACAAGAACTCAATACAGGAAGCTGGAGGAGAAACTACAAAGTAAGGACTGCTGCTTTCTAGCTTGCTGCCAGGGTCATATTCAGTTACCTTTCTTGTATTGTCCAGGTCCACCGATCTAGGGATGGCACTCTCCACCATAGGACGGGCCTCCTGCGTCAGTCAGGAATAGGAAAACATCCCAAAGCCTTGCCTACAGGCCAATGCGATGGGGATAATTTATCAGTTGAGGGTCCCTCTTCCGCAGTATGACAAGTTGGTAAACAAGATTCTCCATCACAGCAGTTCATCATTATGATGCCATGCTCAGAATTTAAGTCTTCCCCAACCTCAGTATACCATTCCCAGATGGAAGTAGAATGATGTGCAGAAACGGAACAAACATTTTGCTAGAGTGGCAACCTTCCTGCCCACCTCCATCCACTCCTTAGAACCCACATCTGTTTACCAATAGAGGCATATTTGATGTGAGGACTTTTCCCTTCTAACAGACGAGTAATTGAATAAGGCCCGAATTATCTAGATTTTACACATTTTAGCATGAAATTAACTAGTTTGGAGGATTATGCAGCAGATAAACACACTGAGCAGCTAGACCTCCCTAATTGCATGTTTACATTTTACACCCAGCTCCTTTCATTATCCCAAGAAGCTGCCTGGAGCATGACTTTCCCATTTAGAGGGAAGAAGCCCACCAAACGATTTCATTTCCCTGTCTGCAGAGCTCCTGATAAACTGACAGCACCACCGAAGCTCTCCAAATACATTTGATTTTCATTAAATGGCTAATCTAACACCAATCAACCAAGACGTATAGAGAATGGCTGCGCAGAATAAGAATGTGTAGCTCCCCTGGAAAACCCGTGAGAACAAATCCACGTAATTATTCAGACAGACATTACCTAGCAGAGAGAATCTGACTTCAATGCCATTGACACTAGCGCGTGATGGACAGACTGCAAGCCTGGGTTTGTCAGCTGCACGACAACACCGGGAAGGTGGGCGTGGGTGTGCAGATTAAATTACGCGTTGCAAGCAGCTTAAATATGAAAAGGAGTCAAGATTCAGGAAGTATGAATCCAACCTTGTTGTCTGACAGAAGCTATCTACAGCTGTGCTGAACGGAAGACAGCAGCCTATCAGAACACATTAAAATCTATTAAGGTGGTTAGTAAGAGGAAATGGACGTGAGAAACAGGCCATGTTGGTGCTTCTAAAGAATTCAGCCTTATGTCAACAGAAGGGCTATGTGGACCCCATGATAGAAGATGAGTTTCCTGATGTGGGGTGCCCCTCTGTATGCTTCTGGTGCAGGAGAGTTATCTGTATTCTGTCAATCATGTATTTTAATAAAACGCTGATTGGCCAGGCAGGAAAAACAGAGAGAAAGTAGAGGTAGAAAAAAGAGAACAGAAGTATTCTGGGAAGTAGGAAGCTCCTGCTCCCAGTCCTGACCCGACCACGGAAGAAGCAAAATGTAATCTGCCTGGCTGAGAAAGGTACCGAGCCATGTGGCTAACATAGATAAGAACAATGGGTTAATATAAGCTACAAGAGTTAACAAGAAGCCTGAGCTAATGGACCAATCAGTTTATAAGTAATGCAAGATTCTCTGTGTGATTTTCTTTGGTGCTTACCGGCTGCGGAAACTGGGCAGGATAGAAACTCCAATAAGCAGGTCGTGTTACATGTTGCGATTATGTTTTGCATTTATTAGTTGATGAATAAAGCTGCTTTGGCCTATGGCAGGGCAGAATGTAGCAGGCAGGAAAGCCAAACAGAATACAGGGAGAAAAAAGGTGGAGTCAGAGAGATGCCAGCAGCTGCTGGGGAAGCAGGATGTGAAGTAAGAAACCACCAGCCTTGTGGTAAAATATAAACTAATAGAAATGGCTTAATTTAAACATAAGAGCTAGCCAGAAATAAGCCTGAGCTATCAGCCAAACAATTATAATTAAAATTAAGCCTCTAAGTGGTTATTTTAAAAGTGGCTATGGGACCAAGCGGGACGGGAAACTTCCAGTTACATTTTCCATTTGTAGTTTTAGTATATTTTGGTCAGTCTTATAACTGGAAAAAAGATCGGTCCCTTTAACATGCAACTGAAACTCTCTTCATTTGGGACCTGAACAACGAGGAATGGTCCCATCCCTCCAGCATGGTAGAAGCAAACAAAACACTTTGCCTCCTGAACAATATGGCAGCTGTGACTGTCCAGTGCTTCCAGCTGTGCCCTGTGCTGGTACAGATACCGGTATTCCTCAGCCAGCTCTCTATCTATGCTGAACACAGAGACATTTACTAGCTTTTAGAGTGGCCTAGCCATGAGCGAAATGTGCCTACAAAGTCAGCCCTATCTATCCCTTTTATGTCTGGGTTAAGCAAACAGGCATATTTATGGAGCACTGAGCTTCCCTGGGAGAAATCCTCGAGGAAGCAGGACCTCCCTACCCCCATATGGAGGAGGCCAAGGCCAAAAGTAAGCTATTTCCACCTCTGGCTGTGGAGCCATCACCAGGCTGACACCCACACACCATCTTCATTGGCTTGTGGCTTGAGAGCCAGGCTTCTCTGCTCTCCTTGGCTATTTCCAGATGAAATAAAAATTTAAGAAAACCTCCGTGGAACAATTAACTCTCAAATATATGAGATGCTCTGGGAAAGCGGGGCTTTATAAACAAGCCTTTTCCCGCACAGGTCACACTCCCCGTCTTAGCAGATCAACTGAAATGGATTTTCTGCCTCTGGCACTGGAAGGAATTATTTATGTTCTGAAATGAAGCTAATGTGTGTTATAAATAAATCCTGAATGTACTTACCTCTCTATTTCTGGTAGTCTGTGCACCTTGCAGGAAGGAACTCCGGAGAGTCTTGACTGGCCCGGGCAGCCAGATCTGGGGGGACTGCTCCAAGGAGGTTATCTGTATCACCTCAGATGCTCTTGTCTGGAACACATGAGTTCCAAAATCCAGTCTCCAAATGGCTAAGAAAAAAATCCAAATGTAAGGGGTGGAGCCAACGCTCAGCAGTTAAGAACACTTCTGCTCTTGCAAGAAGACCTAGGTTCTGTTCCTGGCATTCACATAGTGGCTTACAACCCCCTGTAACTCCAGTTCACATGGATCTTAGGCCTTCTTCTGACTTCCTTTGGCATTGGTACCCCCATGGTGCACACAAACAGGTACATACTTAAAATATAAGCTAAACGAGTATTTTTAACTCCACTTTGAAAAAGTGAAACATGGGTGGTTCTACTACCTGGTTTTGTGTATCAACTTGGCAGAAGCTAGAGTCATCAGAGAGGAAGCAACCTCAGTTGAGGGAATGCCTCCATGAGATGCTACTTGTAAGGCATTTCAATTAGTGATCAATATGGGAGGGCCCAGCCCATGGTGGATAGTGCTATTTCTGGGCTGGAAGTCCTGGATTCTATAAGAAAGCAGGTTGAGCAAGCCATGAGTAGCAAACCAGTAAACAGCTTCCCTCCATGGCCTCAGCATCAGCTCCTACCTCCAGGAGCCTGCCCTGTTTGATTTTCTATCCTGACTTTCTTGAGTAATGGAAGTATACACCAAACAGACCCTTTTCTTCTCAACTTGCTTTTTGGTCATGTTGTTTCATAGCAGCAATAGAAACCCCAAGACTGTAACATACACCTGTTATCCTAGCACTTGTGAGGCTGAGTCAGGAAAATCAAGAGTTCAAAGTCAGAAGCTGGAGCAATGGCTCATTGGTTAAGAACACTGCCAGTTCTTCCAGAGGACATGAGTTCAATTCCCAGCACCCACATGATGCCTTTCTACTGTGTGTAACTCCTATTCCAGGGAATCTGATGCCCTCTTCTGGCCTTCATATGTGTACCAGTCATGCACACGGTGTACAGATACACAGATACACAAACAGGCAAAACACTAATACACATACAAATGAACTGTTTCTTAAAGCGTTCAAACCCAATATGAGCTATACAGAAAAACCTAGACACAAAATAAAACAAAATGGAAAAGACTGTCTTCTTTGTAAAAAAAAAAAAAAAGAAAAAAAAAAGATGTTTAGTTACACTGGGTCCATATTCCTCATTTGTAACCAGTATCTGACTCAGAGCCCTGAGCCTCTGCACACACACAGTTCTTACCGCTCCATATTGTCTGTGTCAGTCGCCCAGGATCAGCTGCCTTAACACTCATGGGGCTCATGAATGGAAAAGGGACATATATTAGTTATTACCTTTCAAATAAATCTAGAGAAAGAAGAATCTAGGAAGCTATCTGGAATAGGAGTGCATGCCTTTAGTCCCAGCACTCAGAGAACAGAGGCAAGCAGATCTCCGTGAGTTTTAGGCCAGCTTGGACTACAGAGTAAATTCTAGGACAGCAAGGGCTGCTACACAGAGAAACTCTGTCTTGAAAAAACAAACAAAAAACCAAAACAACAACACATGATCATCTCAAAGAAAACCTTAAAGGGGCATTTAGCATAGGCAGAAGTCCTCTCTAAATCATCCCATCTTGTTCAGTTACCCAAATACAGCATGGAACTTGAGAAGGAAACACGCAGCCCCGCTGGCTCAACCCTCACTGATGGCATCAGCAGGACTGTGAAAGCAGCTTTTACTGCATAATACGCTAGGCCCAACACTATTGGCTTAAGGAACGAAACTTTACCATTTCTCCTGATGGTTATTTATTTTGGCTTTTCTGGCCCAGATCTTGCTAGTTTCTGCTGGACAATCATATGCCCTGGTTTGACTGGTGCTGAGTAATCTAGAATGGCCTTGTCCTGGTAGGTGGAGGCCAGAGGCCAGTTCTCACAGGGCCACACATTCTCCAGCCAACAACCTTGGTTCATTCCACAAAAAGACAAGAACTTCTCTACTCTCTACTCTTGTTACTTTCTGCAAAGTTTAGAACCAGTCTTGCATTTGACCATGAAGGTTTCTTAGAGTACCTGATTGGAACTTTTTTTATAGCATAAAACTGAAAGATGAAATGTTAAAAAAAAAATAGATAATGAGCTGTGACTAGCAGTGTACACCTTTAGCCCCAGCACTCAGGAAGCAGAGTCAGATGGAGATCCTTGAGTTTGAAGCTAGCCTGGCCTACATATGGATTCTAGGCCAATCATGGCTACATAGTCAGACCTTACCTCAAAAATTCTAAATGTTAAGAAAGTATTAGCATAAGAAAGTATGCTTTATATAGTATGCTTTTATAAAGTATGCTTTATACAGGATTTTCCCAAAGCAAAGTATAAAATCAGGATTTGAAGGATGAGTCCAGAAAGCACCTACAGGGACACAGGGCAGTGGAAGAAAACAGTGTTAGTAAGCAGGATGCCACTATGAAACCAGGAGATATAGAGGTTACTGAGGATAGAACCTAAGGAGTTTTATACTAGACAAGTGCTCTGCCATTGGGCTGTAACTATCAGCCCTCTCTCACAGTATTTTAAAGAATTAAAAGTGTCTTCCATCCATAGTACTTAGAATAATACTGTGTGTTAGTTGATACTATTGCTCATATATTGTTATACTATGGGGTCAAAACCCACCAGTGTGCCTGGAGAGATGGCTCAGGGGTTAAGAGTGCTTCATGCCCTTTCAGAAGACATAGATTCAGTTGCAAGTTCCCACATTTGCTATGGGATAACCCTTCTGTATTCTGTGAATATGTTTTATTACCTTTGGTTAATAAAGAAGCTTCTTTGGCCTATAGCAAGGCAGCAGATAGCCAGATGGAAAATTCAAGCAGAGATACAGAGACAAGAAGGGTGGAGAGAAGGGAGATGCCAGTAAGTTGTCAGAGCAACAAGATATACTAGAGAACAGGTAATGCCACATGATGCCAAGCCCAAAATATAGATGAATAGGTATGGGTTAAGTTAAGTTGTAAGAGCTGGTTAGTAATAAGCCTGAGAAATAGGCCAAATGGTTTGTAATTAGTATTAAGCCTCTGGGTGATTATTTTAAATGTGGTTGCACACTGGACATTACAGAGAAACCTCTGATTATACACATTGTTTTTTATAATCAGTTACAACTCCAGTTTCAGGGGATCCAGTGCCCTCTTGTATATCCCATGGGCTCTTCTAGGAATACACATGCATCACATAAAAATAAATACTTTTTAAATTACAAAAAACCAAACGAACAAAAAACCTTCCAGAGCCTGCTCACATGAACCAGTTCTGGGATCCAGAAAAGCATTTCAATAGCAAAGAGGAAAAATAATCCAGAGCCTTTGTTTTCTAAGCTGGAAGAATTATATGATTAAGTACAGAAGATAAGACCATTATCATGAATAAGTTTTTACAGTAGTGAGGAATAAATCATGAGCATAAATAAGTAATCCAGGGAGAAGCCCAAGGCTGGGAGAGGACCATGAATTGAATTTGGGCACAAATCATTATGTCAGTACTCAGCCCTGAAACCAGGCAGCTCAACAAGTCCAACACCGGGACAGAGGGCTATAGCATGTACTGTGCTTCACTGGACAGACAGAACCATGAATGGCCTCTGGATACTCCTGCATTCATTTAGACTTCTGTAAATTTGTTTAAGTCTACAAAGAACTTGGAGCCAGCCCAAGGACTGGGAGCACAATAAACTGTGAGAGGCGCTGGCTCTCAAGTTGCATTTGGGGAGTTCCACTGCCTGAAGCTCTCTTCTCTGTCCGCTCTAGACATTCTTTGCTCCTCGTCAGTCTTTTCGAGGTGAGTAACAGTGAGCCTCGCCGGGCTCATCTGTCCTTGTCTCTTAAAAAATTACTTGTCATGAAAACTTAATGAGCAGAGTACATATGCCAAGGTCTGTGCTGGGTTCCCGTTCTGCATGATTGCTGTCACTGCAGACCCACCTTGTTAATGGGAAACATGAGGCTCAGCTGCTCAAAGCAGGTAGATAGTACAGCTCCAAGGGAGCCACAGAAACACGCATTCACACAGTGACCTCCTCACTGACCCTTCATCCCGACCCTTAATTGTACTGTGTGTTGGTTACACATGTCTGATCTTCCTGGTGATATAAATTACTTATGTGGAGTCCTTGCTATTCTTTAATGTTAATTATTTTTTTTGAGACAGGGTTTCTCTGTATAGTCCTGACAGTCCTGAAACTTGCTCTATAGGCCAGGCTGGGCTCGAACTCAGAGATCGTCTGCCTCTGCCTCTGTGCACCACCACTGTCTGTCTTAGTCAATTTCTAACGCTAGAACCTGAACCCGGGGCCTTGCACATGGTAGGCAAGCACTCTATCACCAAGCTACATCGCCAACTCTTAGTATGATTTTGAGACAGTATCTCACTATGTAGTCCATTCTGGTCTCTAAACTCCCAGCCTCCTTGACGCTGGGGTTACAGATGTGTTAGCATGCTCAGCTCTCAAAGTTCTTAATTATGACATACTCCAGGAGAAAATTTCATTTGACCTAGAATCTTCCATTGATTTCTTATCTGCTTTGATGGAACCCTTGCTTGAACCATGCTAATGAAAAACGATCCTCCTAATGGGCAGCTGCAGGGGTTTGAATGAAGTGTCCCCCCACAGGCTTTGTACTGAACACTTGGTTCCCAGTTGGTGATGTTTAGAGAGGCTCAGCAACTCTAGGATGTGTGGCTTTGCTAGAGAAAGGATGTCACAGGGTTGGTCAGTGAGAGTTTTATAACCTCACCCCACCTGCACTTCACTTTCCCTGCTTCCTACCTGTGGATGCAGAGTGACCTCTCAGCTTCCTGTTACGGCCACATGCTGCCCTGCCTCCTCCTCTGCTGTGGTCTCTCCTTCTAGAACAAATCAACATAAACTCTGTCTTCTACAAGTTGCTTTGTTTACGCTATTTTATCACACCAACAGAAAAGTAACTAACTAGCCTGGCGGTGATGGCACACACCTTTAATACCAGCACTTGGGAGGCAGAGGCAGGCAGATCTCTGTGAGTTCGAGGCCAGCCTGGTCTATCACACAGCTTTCCTAGTTATACTTTATTCATAACCGCTGTCTTGGTTACTTTCCTACTGCTCTGCTAAGACACCATGACCAAGGCAACTTATAGGAGAAAGAATTTATTGGGCTATAAAGTTTCAGAGGTTCATGACCATTCTGGTGAAGAACATGGCAGCAGGCAGGCAAGCATGATTTTGGAGTAGTGACTGAGAGCTTACATGCTGAGAAATCATAACACAGAGAGCGAGAGAGAGCACTACAGAAATCATTTTTTTCTTAAATCTCAAAGCCCACCTCCAGTGACACAAATCCTCATTCTTCCCAAGCAGTTTCACCAACTGGAGACCAAGCATTCAAGCGTCCGAGCCTCTGGGGGCTGTTTTCATCCGAATCACGATATGGGTCACCTTCCAGTCAGCCCCTTGTGTGCTCAGAATGACTCCACATTCACGTGATAGTGCTTCAAGCACGGGAATACAGTAGTCTGTCCTTCCCAAAGTCCTTTCTCCTCCACTTCAGAACTTAGACATTTAAAGAGGTGGACCAGGTCAGAAGAGACATGCATTTCAGGACACAGCTAGAGTCTCCTCTCATTCCACCTTCCTTCTAGAAACATCATTCTGGTGGCCCTGCCTGCTTCTCAGAACACAAGTTAAACACTGCCGCCCAGAACACCAATTCTGTCCACTACAAATGGTCTCTAAGATTCCATGAAAATGCTGCAAACCATAAAGTCTTCTTTATTTAGAATGGAAATGATGCAATCCGGCTTGCTTTGAAGGTTAAATGAGGCAACAAGGGTGAATTGCTTAGCATATGCCACTTGTTAAACACAGACATATTCTTCTGTGCTATCCAAAGACACAGCGGTGCTTTATCTCTACCTGTTTATAAGTAATTCTGACGTTAATCATAGAAGTCAAAGGTGCAGAATTACACCAAGCTACAACTGTAAATAAGAATTTGGATCTAGCACACATAAAACAAATGCATAAATATAAAGCAATTTTTAAAAAGATTTGGATATGAAGATGCACTCTACAGGTAGGGATAAATGAGGGAAGGACCCTGAGGACAAAGCCACTTTGCTCCACCCCTTAGAATTAATACAGTCTCTGTCAAAGGCTGACATGTTCCATGTAAAACTGTTTGGTTGAATGAATTCATTAAGAGTTCTCCAGAGAAACTGAACTGATAAAGCATAATGGATAACAGAAATGACAGGTAGACAGACAGACAGACAGACAGACAGACAGACAGACAGACAGAGAAAGATTATGGAGAGAAAATGATAGACAGATGAACAGACAGATTTATTGACAGGTCGACATGCAGGAATTATTGGAAAAAAGAAGCCTCCTGACCAGCCATCTGCAATACAGAGACCCAGGAAAGACAGTGGTATAGATCCTTGATGAATCACCTATGAGATACTGTGGTTGGATCTATGAGTGTATATCCAGAGAGGGTTTACTGAGAGGAAGTCTTGCCCTGAATGTGGATGAAGCCATCCTATGGAATAGGTACCCAGGCTTAATAAACAGGACAAAGTCAGCTGAAGCCTGAGAGTGTCCTCTTTTTTCCTACTGACCCACGATGATGTGAATTGCTCCACCCTACCCTCCTTCTCCACCATGATGGAATCAACCATCTGAAGCCTTGAGCTAAACAGACCCTTCCTTTTTCAAGTTGTTTCTGTCATATATTTGGTCAGAACAAGGAGTTCAAGTCTAAAGACCTGAGAACCAAAGGACCCAATCGTCTGAACACAGAAGATGATGAGAGGAGGTGGAAGAAGAGGAGAGGGGAGGAGAGAGGAGAGACCCATCACAACAAAAGTCCTCATCTCCTAAGATTGCTTCAGGAAGATAGTACCTAACTTTCCAAACTCTCTCAGTACAGAACACTTAGAGAGGAACCCTGTGCTAGTGTGTCTCTAAAGATACCCAGTATTAGTTGGTTTAAAAATGAATAAGAAATGTGTCTTTACATTCTAAAGAAACTACCATTTAAGGCTTATAGCAAATCCTCTATCTCTTTTCCTCTCTTCCTCCCTCTCTACCCCTTCTCACCATTATCCAGCCCTCATCACCATCACCATGGCAGCCATCCTCATCATAGCCACATCCATTCATGCATCCAGAGAACTTCTTTCCTGTCTGCTCTGCCTGAAAACTACTCTTTCAACTTCATTTTCTTTAGCACATTATGAAGACTATGGAAAACTTAATTATTTAATTATGCCTCATCACGTAAGTACTTTACCAAATCAGATTCTGACCCTTCTAAAAAGGTTCATTTACATATTTTCTAGACCCTTAAAAATAGTAATTTTATACCAATGAGGTATAAAATTCACCACCAAGCAGGGAGATTATTTGCTCGGTTCATAAAGGAGGAGAAAGGAACAAGGATGAAAAAGAAAAGGGGAAACAAAAGAAAGGGGGGAACTTTTAGACACTGTTTTTGATAGAGATGATAATTGTCATTGTTGTCACTATGCCTATTCCCCTTCTCACAGGCACCTATCAAGTAAATTATTCTTAATTGTTGTGAGGACAAACAAGTTTCCTATTTTTTTTAATGTGAACTTAAAAGGTATTGAGAATACAGTCTCAGAAATTCTAGAACTAGAATATTCTAGAAAAGACGTTTTTCAATCTTCAGTTAGTGAATACAGAAAAGAACATTTTCTGTCTATGGAAAAACCCGGTTCTTTCCCCCCCCCACACACACACACTCTTCCACAATCTGAAATTTAGATCCTTATGGTCAACTCAGTGGTCCCCATTTATCCTCCCTTAGGACACTCATAGATAAGAAACCTCTTTAAGAATGAATGTGATTGGTGTGAAGTGGTCAGCTGTCCCTTTTATAGATGGTTCCTCAGTCCTTGAAAGCAAATGATCAGAGACCTGCCATTCCCATATTGTGGTTGACTAGAACATGACCTACCCTCGCAGCTAGGTAAAGCCCATCCTACTGGGCATCCAGCCTGGGAGATTACACAACACTTTCACTTGAACTGTTCTAAGCATGCAAGGCAAGTTGCAGCTTCCATTCCTTGGTTTGGAGTTTTTATTTTTTAATGAGAGTTTTGAGTTTGAATAGTTTTGTTCTTTGGTTTTGGCTGCTTATTTGTTTTTGGTTTTTTTTTTGTTTGTTTGTTTGTCTGTTTTGTATGTATCTGTGACTGGGTTTTTTTTTCGATTTCTATTAATTCTTTGGGAATTTCACATCCTGTATCCCAATCACACTCATGTTCCAGTCCTTCTGTATCTGCCCCTCACTCTTGCAGTGCTTCCCAAAGGAAGACTAAAAGGGAATAAAAATAATTTTAAAAGAATTGAAGGAAAAAGAAAACACTTCACTCCTCCATCTTTCCCACCTCTCCACTGCCTCTTCATCCATCTTAGTGGCCCTGGGAGCTGCTGTGTATCATGCAGTAGACCCTTTGAACCAAACAGCTATACTTGCAAATGTTCATTGTGTAATGAGTTGTTGGTCAGTCCAAGGCTTTGGTACACCGTCAATACTGGACCCCTACCGACATTCCTCTCTGATACTGTGCTATTCACCCTGGTCATGAAGGTCCTGCAGCTATGGTTCCACAGGATCCATCCCTTCACACAGTCCAGCACGTCATAGATGAGGTAAATGTTGCGGTGTGTGCCAACTCCAAGCCCTGGATCTGTGTGCCTGGGTGGCAGCTGAGTTGTTCGGTCAAGGCCATTGGGACCACTCCTCTCAGGCTCTCAGGACCCTGGGTGAGGAATGGGGCAACCATTTCCAAGTCTGAGGATTTGGTTTTCCTATTAGGGGTGGGGTCAGCTTTCCAGTGCTGGGGTCATGAGGGTTTGTTATTCTAGGGCTGGGGAGATTCGAGGTCGGCTCTCCTGTGAGTGGGATGGGTGTAAGGGTCACTTCCAGTCAGCGAGGGGTAGAATGGCCCTCATACTTCACGTGGTTCATGTATAAATCCCATGTATAAATATGGGCAATGGGACACTCACATAGACCCCAGCTGTTGCAGGGCCACAGACCCTGATGTGGTCATTGATAGCAGCTTGGTATTAGATGTTACCATGGCTCCTGGTGGCAGCACAGGCCTTTCAGATCTGGATGCCCTCAGCAGCAGCATGGTCACCAAGCTCCAACCTGGCCCCATGTGGTGGTTCAGATTCTGGACAGTTTCAGCCCCCAAAGGCAACAGACGCCATGGACCTCAACACAGGCTTTGGTTACAGCAGGACCACAGACATAGAAAAGACCCCCAGCCACAGCTTGGGTCCAGGCATCACGACAGCCCCAGGTATCAGTTCTGGCCACCCTGATCTGCATGGTCCTGCCAGCAATGTGACCCTTGGATTCAAGATGGCCTCAAGTGTCAGCCAGATCCCAGGTATCTAGATACACTGCCTTGGGTGTAACCAGACATTGCAAAGACCCTAGATGTGGTGGAGCTACAGATGCAGATATGACCCTCAGCAGCAGTTTGGGCCCAGGCAATACCATGGCCACAGATAATGGCCCAGAAGCCAGGGGTCCTTGTAGCCTTTGGTGGCAATATGGACCATAGATCTCACCACAGAGCCAGGTTGTAGTAGAACCATGGATCCAGACATGGTCCTTGGTGGCATCCTGGACCTGAATGTCACCATGGCCCCAGATGGCTGCAAAGACCAATCAGAATAGCATTGCCCCAGCTGCAGGCAGCTCTCAAACAATAACATGAACCCAGGTGGAATCCCAGATCTCAATCATCTCTCTGGCCTTCAATGGTACCAGGAGCCAGGGATATCAATACAGTAATGGCTGCAGCAGGACCAGGGACCCAGACATGGCTCCAGGCTGCAAGTCGGGCCCAGATTTCACCATGGCCCCTGGTTGCTGATCACAGTACTCAGATCTGCATGGCCACAGTGGCTGTATGACCTTCAGACACCAACATGGCCTCAGGCTTTGGTACAAACCCAAGTTCCTACACTGCTATAGATGGTAACAGGAACCAGAGACATCAACACAGTCCTAGCTTCAGTAGAGCCATGGACCCTCCCAACATGACCCTATGCTGCATCCTGGGCCCAGACATCTCCTAGGCCCTAGTTGGCTGATCTATATGGCCCTAGTGGCAGTGTGACCCTCAGGCACCAACATGGCCTCAGGTGTTGGCCCATATAATAGGCATCTGCACAGACTTCAGTGGTAACAGGAGATACTGACCTTGATGTAGACCTTATCCACAGTAGGGCCACAGACCCAGACATGGCTGCCTACAGCACTTAGGCCCAGTTG
>NW_004949181.1:1113218-1117034 GCF_000317375.1 Microtus ochrogaster
CCAGACATGGCTGCCTACAGCACTTAGGCCCAGTTGACACCATGATCACTGGTGCCAATACAGGCTACCCAGATAATCATAGCCCCAACTATAGCGCATCCCTCGGGCCCCAGCGTGGCCACAGTGATGACTCAGAACCCGGGCATCTGTGTGCCCTTGATAGAGACATGGGCCATGGACATCATCACAGAACCCAGTTGCTGTAGGAACTCGGACTCAAACTTGGTCCTTGACATGGTATCATCTGTTCCTGGGCTGCTACCAAGGGCCATGTCTGGGTCCATGACCCCACTGCAGCCAGGGTCTGTGTTGATGTCCATGGCACCTGTTACCATTGGGGATCATGTTGATGCCCGAGGTCTGGGGTCCCACATGAGACCGTATTGGGGTCCTAGGCCCACCCTGCAGTCAGGGTGATTTAGATCTATGTTGATACCCAGGGAACTGTAGTGGCACCCATGCCTGGGCTGTTTGTCTGGTTTTGGGTTGTTTCTGTTTTTTTGTTTTTTTTGTAACTCGAAATGAGAAAGGTCTAGTTTAAGGTGAAGTTTTTAAACCCTCTCAACTCTGCAGTTCACTAACTGGGCCTTGCCAGTTTGGACCATTGCGTACTGGCAGAGTGAAGACATCAGGCAGATGGAGAACTAGCATGTGCCGAAGAGTGAGTGTGTTGGCAGGCTCCATAACTGTGACCCCCACTGATGAATCCAGAGGCCAGGGACCCAGCTCTTATCCTGAAATAAGGTATCTGCCACCAGAGGGAAAAAAATCTAACAAACACCTTGGTAAAAATCCAGCAGGTAGCAGGAAACTGCGCCAGAAATAAAATCTCTTCAAAAATTTCATTGTTTTGATTGTGGAGATGATGAAAAAGGCATATCCTATGACCAAGGAAAAGAGATAAAATGGCATTGTTCTTCTGAGAAAGAAAGGGATGGGAGCATTGCAGAAGTGGGGGAGAGAAGCAGGAAGGAAGCAGAGCCTATCCGGGGTATTACGGTTGTGACAGAATCAGTAGAGGCAAAGGCCCAGGTCAAAAAAAGGGACTCAGGTAAGAATTTGGCTTATGATGAAGATGGTATAGAAAAAAAAAGAGTCAGAATATACAGAATTTTTCATGAGAAAAGTTCAGTTTAAAGCATGTTCCCAACACAGTACACAGAGTGGAATTCTCAACGGCTCAATGAGCCAAGTAATTGAAAAAATTAGAAAGCTACCTTTTTGATGACTGTAGTGATTGTGTGGTATATGTGTCTCTCTATATTTTTGAGGTATGCACAACATATGTCATGTGTATGTTTAGGTATAAGTGAATGTGTGTGTGTGAGCATGCAGACAGGCCAGAGGTAGACATTGAGAGTCTATAATTTTTCACCTTAATTTTAAAAGGTGCATTCATTTATTTGTTTAGTTTTGTGTGTGTGTGTGTGTGTGTGTGTGTGTGTGTGCTGGTGGAAAAGTATGAATGTGGGTGCATGTTTATCACAGCCAGTGTTCAGAAAACATAGGACAACTTTAAAGAGTTCTCTCCTTCAACCATGTAGTATGAGTTAACAGGCTTGATGACAAGTGCATCTGCTCACTGAGTCATCTTACGAGAACCTCTGCTTTAGTTTTTTAAGGTATGGACTCTCTCTGGAATCAGGTGGGCATAGCCACACCCAGCTTTTCTGGGGATCCCAACTCAAGTCCTCGTAATAACACAGAAACCAGAGCAACATGTAACACTCTGTTGCCTATTTACTTATACTTGTTAAGCTTTTAAACAGCAAATACACAAAAGAAGTTAACCTGTATTGTTACCATAAAGTTCTTATGTCTATTAGTGGACTAGTCCTGTCCTTATGGGTGAGAAAATGGAGGAAAAGAGAGACTCCAGTTTCCAAGAGCCACGCCAGGAAAGAGAGGGATCAGTTTTGTGCTTGGGTTCTGTTGCCTCTCCCCTTCTTGCTCAGAAAAACTCTCTGACACAATAGGAACACATGCCTCTGAGGCAGGCCTGGTGAATCGTGCCTGTAATCTCTGCATTCTGGAAGCTGAAGCAGAAAGATTGCAAGCTGGGACCAGCCTGGGCTGTGTGGGATATTCCACCCACCCTCGCTACATAGTGAAATCAATCCTCCCACAAACCAACAAACACACAATAAATAACACTCACATCGCACTCTACATTCAGAAGTGTTTCCTCTGCCTCATACCCTCAGTGTCTAGTACAGCCTGGTATACAGGGACCATGGTTGTCTCCAGTTCACAGACAAGGAAGCCATGAGCACTGATAGTGTGGCTGCTTCCAATCCGGACCCAAAGGAGCAGAAATATGGTGGAACTCCAAAGCCCCTTTGTTTCTTGCTAAAATCTTGTTTCCCTTCATCTCGCTGTTTCTCAGGGATGCTGACCAACAGCTGGAGCCTTCTCCAGTCACCAGCCTGCCCACATTGAGTAAATGTGCTTCTGCCTGTGACAGAAGGAAAATCAAGCCCACTGTGGAAGAAACAAGCAGCAGGCTTCTGGTTGCCACCCTCTAGCTTTGCACTTAATTCCAGAGATAGTGTCACCAAGAAACCAGTCTACAGGTAAGTAAGAGAAAAAGCAAATATTTCAGTGGGGCTTCTGGGATAAAGGGGCAGGATGGGAGCCCTGGGTAGGAACAGAAGAACACAGACTCCGTATCTACCTCTTTGTGTTTGCAACACATTTAATTCCTCTGCATTCTTCTTCCTATGGTGCCTGAATAGATTCTAATAACTGATCTAACAAGCAGGTGGAGTGTGTGTGTATAGACATATTCCCTGCCAGGTACAAATAGCTCCAACTTAATTTATAATCATCCTTCCTCCATTGAGAGACTCCACATCATAAGGTACCATTAATTCAACTGCTCTATGGTATAGATTCACTTTATCGGGGATAATGGAGACAATCTCTTAGCGGAGATTCACTGCAGAGGACCTTTCCAAGTGAAGTGATGATCGGGCACGGTGTCATGAGATGGCATCAGATAATGGGCCATCAGTGCGACATAATTATGCTTTATGGATTTTAAAGTGAGTGGCTTCCCTGGAGTCTGGCATTAGTGGGTTTCCAAGGTGTTTGATTGTGCGAAAGCAGGGTGGTTTGCTACTGTTTGCCCCGAGGCACAAAAGGTGGACCAGACCAGAGAATGCTAGAAAGGCAGAAAAAGAAGGAAGCAGTCCAGGTGCTGGGACACACAGGTTATCAGACCTGCCTCTGCCACTGGTGCCTGTCAGGCTGCAGCTGACTGCTGTAGATAAGGCAAACGTCACAGCACTTGATCCCAGTGTTGTATGGGGATTCAGTTGAGAACTGCAGGAGGAGAGGAAGAGGTCTAAGGGAAGGGGTGAGCTGGAACAAGGGAGGGTAATAGAATACCTGCAACATGAAAGCCCAGGGAGGGGCTCAGCGGTTAAGAGCACGGGCTACTGTACACTCACAGGGCATCTCACAGCCACCTGTAACTCCGTTTCCAGGGATTCTGATGCCTTTCTTCTGGATCCCTCCGGCATCAGTCATACACGTCGTACACACGCTTATATGCAGACAACACATTCATATGTATAAATAAAAATAAATAATTTTTTAAAACATAGAAACCAGGAGAGAATATTTGAGGGAGGAGACCAGCAAGCGGGACAGGAGTGATGGAAAAGACAGTGGGGAGCAGGACAAACTATAAGAACAAACTATAATAATACAGATATATGAAAATGTAACAATGAAACCTATTAATTAAAATGCTAGACAAAAAATGACATGTGATGCATAAGAAGTTTATTATTTTAGAAGGCAAATCTTTGC
>NW_004949181.1:1117134-1121071 GCF_000317375.1 Microtus ochrogaster
TCTCTCTCTCTCTCTCTCTCTCATCATCTCTCTTTCTCTTCTCCCTTCCTGACACATTCTAGGAAAACACTTGACGACAGAATAACATCACCAGCTCCTGTCAGGCACTCCCTGGGGAAACCATTCATCCTCTTGGAGGATCAAAAGAAAATATTCTTCAAAACATGTTTGTAACAGATTTTCTTAAACTCAACTGGACAAGTGGGGAATCTACCTGTAAAAGTTGTATATGAATTGTCTGTATACCAAACCATACTTTTTATGGTTTCCCCTACTCTTCCACTGTGTCTGTGTAACAAACCTCACTTTTGATGCCAGCTGGCCCTGCTCTTGTGTGTGTCGATACCCAGATGCTTCCCACTGCTCCTTTGGAGCCCTCTTCTCTCCCTGCTCTCTGATGAAGCACTTAGAGCCTCCACACTCTGAGTCCTCAGCTGAAGAACAGAAGCAATGGGAGACAGAAGACTGTACTAAAGCTCTGGGTCCTTCACTCAGACTAATGTGCTTCTACAGGTGATACCCTTCTAGTTTCCGCTCTTGTTTCTTCCCTTTCCCCTTTAGGACCTTGGGATGGGCTTGAGAGCACTTGCTGCTCTTAAAGAAGACCTGGTTTCAATTTCCAGAATCTATCTGGCAGCTTACAACCATCTATAGCTCCAGTTGCAGGGGATCTGATACCTTCTTCCAGATTCCATGGCACATGGCATGCACTGGTACACAGACACATAAGCAGGTAACACACCCATTCACATGATAAGTAATAATGAAAAATAAGATGCATTTAAAGCATCACGATCTTGCAGAGAGTTTATTTTGGCTTATGGTTCCAGAGGGGAAAGACTTCGTCATGGTGGGAGGCATAGCACAGGCAGCAGGCATGGTGGCAGGAGCAGGAAGACAAGAGCTCACATTGACTGCACACGCAAAATGTAGAGAATGAACTGGAAATGGAGCAAGACGATGAACTCTCAGAACCCACCTCTAGGGACATATTTCCTCCACCAAGGCAGCACCTTCTCATAACCCCCATAAACAGTGCCACCAGCCAGGAACGAGTGTTCAAATACAGAAGCCTATGGGAGATAATTCTCATTCAAACCCTGTGCCCCATCCATAACTTTTCAGGCAACCCTTTCCTGAGTTAGTATAATCATTTCTACTATCTATTACCCGTTTCTTTGTCATTTGTCAACAATGTCCAGTTATGTAATTATGATTCCTCTTTCCTTTTGATGTAGATTCCTATTATACTTTTCAGCGTTATTTTGATTGAAAATGACAGAAACTCAATTCAAGAGATGTAATAAAAATGAATGTGATTTCTGGGCATATGTCCAGAATCTTGATGTCACTGGGCTCCCTCCCTCCCCTCCCTCTCTCTCATCTCTGCTTTCTTTGGTATTATATTTTCACTCCATGGGTTAATCTAGATCTTAGAAAAAAAATGGCCACCAACCCTAATGGCTTACATTAAGTGAACAAAAACTACTTTCTATAATGGATTGTCTCTCTTTCCCTCCATTTCAGCAGGCGTTTTCACATGGCTCTAACTGTCCTGGTTGTTGGCAATGCCAGAGGGGTGGGCCTTTGTTCAGCCAATGTGATCAAATGCTTTAACACAAAGGACTAGATTGATCGCACAGGCCATGGAAGCTGCAAATTACGGAAAAGACATGGCTTTCTAAAGAGTGGCTAGTCTGGAAAAGTAGAGCACATTAATTATAATGTCATAAACTCATTTTATTATTTAATATCATTGTATTTGTATTTCCTCATTATAGAAAATAATAGGTTTTGTTATCACACTCTCCCATTATACTCTCTTGTTCCCCGTATGCCATGATACTTCTACATTGGTTAGGATTTCTATTGCTGTGAAGAGGTACTATAACCTCTACAATTCCTATAAAGGAAAACATTAAATTAGGTGGCTTACATTTTAGAGGTTCAGTCTATTATTACGGCGAGACATGGCAGCACACAGGCAGATATGGTGCTGGAGAATGAGCTGAGTTCTACATCTTGTGCAGGCAATAGGAAGTGAACTATTTCACTGGGCATGACTTGAACACATATGAACCCTCAAAGCTGTCCTCCACAGTGACACACTTCCTCTAAAAAGACCAGACTTCCTAATAGTGCCACTCCCTTTGGGGGCCATTTTCTTTCAAACCACCACAACTTCTCAAATAACTACTTTCATATATTATGTGTTTTTTACTTTAAATTCCATATATCACATATGAGAGAAAATGTATTTGTCTAATTTATGCTGTTTAACATAATGATCTCTAGCACTATCCATTTTCCCACAATTGATATTATTTTGTTCTTCTTTGCAGTAAGTTGTTGTAATATGAGCGGCGGGGCTGTGTCCCCGGCACTTGGCCACCCACATGGCTAGCTTATGCCCCGAAATAATTACACGGAAACTGTATTCTGTTAAACACCACTTGGCCCATTATATCTAGCCTTTTCTAGGCTAACTCTTGCATCTGGACTAGCCCATTTCTAATAATGTGTGTAGCCCGTAAGGTGGCTTACCAGAGAAGATCTTAACCTGCGTCTGTCTGGAGTGGGAGAATCATGGCGACTCCTTGACTCAGCTTCTTTCTCCCAGCATTCTTCTGTTCTGTTTGCTCTGCCTATCTAAATTCTACCCTATCAGAGGCCAAGCAGTTTCTTTATTACTTAACCAATGAAACAACAGATAGAAAGATGACCCTTCTCCATCAGTAAGTAAAATAGCACTGTGTATATGTGCCATATTTTTAATCCATTATACATCTGTTGACAGACACCTAAGCTGATTAAACAGCTTAAGTATTGGGAACAACAGAGCAATAAACTCAAGTATCAAGGATCTCAGTGGTATACTGATGTGGAGTCCTTTCAGATCTCTGGTCAGCCATGCTAGAGCTGGCTCCTGTAGTGGGTCTCGGGTCTTCTGAGAAGCATCCACACTGATGTCCATAGTAGCTGAACTATCTCTAATCTAGTAACAATATGTAAGAATTCTTCTTTCCCTACATCTTCACATCAGAATGGTGTAAGATATAATTTTATAAAAAGTTTTGTAGAAAAACTTTTTCGAAATAAGTTTGGTCTCACCAAATGATGCCCCAATTTCTTTAAAAAAAATGGTCCTTCAAAACCTGCTTGGAACCTGTGGTGGTTTGAAGGAAAATGGACCCTAGTGGGAGTAGCACTATTAGGAGGGCTGGTTTTGTTGGCATAGGTGTGGCCTTGTTGGGAGAAGTGTGTCACTGTGGAGGCGGGCTTTGAGGTCTCATATATGCTTAAGCCATACCTGGTATCTCAGACTACTTAGCGTTGACTGCAGGACCAATATGTAGCTCCTCCTCCAAACTCAGGTTTTCCTCCAGGACCATGTCTGCCGTTAAGGTGCCATGTCCCACCATGATAATAATGGACTAAATCTCTGAAAATGTAAGCTACCCAATTAAATGTTTTCTTTTATAAGAGTTGCCGTGGTCACAGTGTCTCTTCACAGCAACAAAAACCCTAACTAAGGCAGATTCCATATCCTTCACCTCAGACTGTTCTGAATATAGCTGTGCCTCTCTCCTTCACAGAAAAGTTCAAGAGCAAAGCACAGAGAAACTGCACACAAGGCAACTAGTGAATGGATGCACAGTAGAGCACACCCTACCCTTGCTGCAATGGTGCTTTATCTTGGATCATAGGCTCACCCTAGCACCTGAGAGATTTCCTAGGACTAAGACTTAGAAACCTAGGATGAAAAAACAGGTGACATCAGCTTTTAAGGAAAATATGAAGCTTAGAAGACAAGAGTTAAGGGTGAAATACTGCAGGGAGCTAGACAGGATTGCCATTGCAAGATGGCACCACATCCTGTCTTGCTGGTTATAAACAACTCCATATTTGGCTATGCCTTTGAGAGCTGCCTGTCCCC
>NW_004949181.1:1121370-1123208 GCF_000317375.1 Microtus ochrogaster
CCGGTCAAGAAGCCCGCCGCGAAATACAAACAATGGGGGGATCGTCAAAGATTAAGTCATGACCAGTCAGTCATATGAATATCATATGGTCATACAAATTTCCAGGGTCCATGCACAGCCCCTGCACTTGTCCAAGGATACAGTGAAATGGCAGTCAGACATGATTCTTTTCTTCCAAGGGTTTATGGAAAGAGACTCAAACAAACAGAAACAAAACAGTAAGGTATAAGTCCAAAGAAGCGAGCACTCAAGTAGTGCAGGAATAAGTGCAAGCATGGGGGCTTAGCATCTCAGAGGCACCTAAGGAGGTGGATAGAATCGGTGTACAGAATCTTTGTTATTTATAAAGAACACAGGTTTATTTAGTTCATGATTCTGAAGCCTAGAACATAGCCTGACATCTGAGGAGCACCTTACTGCTACACATAACGTTGTAAGGTGAGCCAGGAAAAGTGAGCTCACTATATGAGGACATTAGTGCTTTGGAGGAGCCGGTCTCATGCTATGATCTCATCTACTTCTAATTACCTCAAGGCCCTGCCTCCAAATACTGCCAAACTTTGATTTGAGGTTAAATTTCCAGAATAGGGAAATAGTGTTTGAGTCAGAACATAAAGAAGGAAGAAGGCTTTAGGCTTTTGTACAAAGACTTGGATGAGTGAAAGAGAAGGGTATATGAAGTAAAACTAAGAGACCCATGTGCCTTTATGCACTCAGCAAGCATCTATGAGTCAATTATTGGGAGCCAGAAGTATTTGAAGAGAGGATGGAAACTGATAAGAACACAAAATTTGTAGAGCATCCTCTAATAGAAGAGCAAATCGGAGCCGGGGACCTCACAGGAGTAAGGGCATGTGAGGTTCTTTCAGAGAACCCCAGATCACTTCTCAGCACCAGCATCAGGTAGCTCACAATGGTCTGTGACTCCAGTGTTCCAGGTGATCTGATGGCCTCTCTGGCCTTCTGAGGCACTAGGTGCACATAGATACATTCAGGCACATAACATAAACACTGAAGTAAAATGAGAAAGAGAAAATGCACAGAGAAAAGCAGGGGGGGTTACATTAAGGCAGTGGCAGAAATATCCAAACCAAGTGTTAAAAGATGTCAGGCAGCAGCATCTGTCTGAGGAAAGGAAAGAGCATCCTACGGGAGAAAACAGCAAGAGGAAAACTGGGATGGACAGGGTGGTCTGATTGAGGAAGAAAACAGGCAAGTTTGAGGAAGAGGAAGTGGCCAGTGTTGAGATCCATAAACAGAGAAGCAGTTTGGGGTGAAACAGTGATGGAGGTGGGTCTTGTATTTATCTGTTGCTTTCACTGGTTAATTAATAAAGAAAACTGCTTGGCCCTGATAGGACAGAAAATTAGGTAGGCGGAGTAGACAGAACAGAATGCTGGGAGAAAGAAGCCAAGTCGGGTAGTCACCATGATTCTCCCACCGGACATAGACATAGGTTAAGATTCTCCTTGGTAAGCCACCAGCTCATGGTGCTACACAGATTATTAGAAATGGGTTAATTAACGATGTGAGAATTAGCCAATAAGAGGCTAGAACTAATGGGCCAAGCGGTGTTTAAAAGAATACAGTTTCTGTGTAATTATTTTGGGTAAAGCTAGCCAGGTGGCAGGAAGTGGCCTGCCCCCACTCCTTCTACAGAGTGGCACCCAACGTGATGGCCTAAATCCACTTAAAAACCTGAGAAGGCTTAAAAATAAGGGAAAGAGAGTTTAACACAGATTTTTGCTGTTTGTTGGTGGCATGCTGTAGAGAGATTTCCTGATTCAGCAACAGCAGCAGAAAACGAGCTGCGTCATTTTAAAGCGTGGCTTCCTGGG
>NW_004949181.1:1125524-1139762 GCF_000317375.1 Microtus ochrogaster
TTAGCCAATAAGAGGCTAGAACTAATGGGCCAAGCGGTGTTTAAAAGAATACAGTTTCTGTGTAATTATTTTGGGTAAATCTAGCTGGGTGGCAGGAAGTGGCCCGCCACCGCTCCTTCTACAAGACAGACTGGCTGATTAGCCCATTAACCAAGCCTGTACATCTAGGAGCTTGGACCACTGTGCTGGCTGGTGGTAAAGCAAGAATCTCAAGGAAGACCAGGAAGGATATTACCTAGCAGCCAAAACAAGAGATGACAGTGGCTTGACAAAGTTGAAAGTTGATAGTCGTGGGAAATAAAGAAAAGTGGAATAATCTGTAATGTTATCTCATGAGTATGTCCAGCAGTATCACCAGGATGGGTGGGGAAGGTGAAATCTAACTGTTGAGTTTGGGATCATCCTGGGCTGGAGTCCAGTGTGTGAAGCAAGAGGTGAGCTTGCTGTGGAAGCAGGGGAAGGAAAGGGGAGGTATACAGAAGCTGAGCAAGGAAGCTTCTTACAAGTTCCACTAAGGAACAGCATTTTCACCAAGTGCAGTGGAAAGACATCAGTGGCTTGAAGAGGTTGTTTTGCTGTTGATCGTGTGTAATGGTATTTCAATAGCATTTTAATATATAAAGACAGCCTGAAGATCTGAGAGTAAAACAGTCCCACTGGTCAGCCTTACAGACCAGGTTGTGGTAACACACACCTTTCATCCTAATAGCCACACTAGTTGCCATAGGAACCAGTCGGTACATGCCTTTAATCACGGTAGTGCACGCCTTTAATCCCAGCCCTAGAGAGGATTATAAAATGGGAGGAAACAACTCTCAACACGCAGTCTCCTTCTGAGATTCCAGGAGGCAGGATCGCCATTTCAGACTGAGGTTGAGGTAAGAGCCAGTGGCTGGCTGTTTTGCTTTTCAGATCATCAGGCTGAACCCCAATTTCTGACCTTGAGTTTTTATTAATTGTGCTTCAATCATGTCTGCTATGCTGTCCCTGGTATCTGGGAATCCATCCAAAAGGGCCAAAAATGGTAACGAAGGGGAAGTGGAGAAGGTGTTGCATTGCTGCCAGGAGCAAAGCCAGAGCAGCACTGGAGTGCAGGTGGGGGAGGGGCTATGTGCCATGCCCTGCAGTGACTCTGGGCTCTAGGCTCTATAGCCTCAGGCTGTGAGAGTGAAGCGCACTTAGCTCTTAAGAACCTGTCAGGATATCCTCATGAGTCACATGGGGCTGATGGTGGAGGCTGGTCCTTTTCATGTCTCCAACCCCAATCCACAGCCTTCAGCCTTCACACCTCTCCTGTGTAGCAAACCCCTAGTGCTTCCACCTTACTGTCTAGGATGGACGCACTTACACTCCCAGAAAAGGCTACTGAGGCTTACTCCCATTAAGTTTAATTTTCAATTACTGGATTGTTCCTCCACAATTACATTTCCTCTTTGAGATATTGCATTAGTCAAACACCGTCCTCCCGCTCTCAGGACTCTAATTATCACAGCCATGTAATCTGTTAAGAGAGGGATCAAAGTGCTTAATATTTTTAGCACATGGATTTCTAAGACAGGGTTTCCTAAATGTCCAACCTTTGCTAAATGAAGAAAAGCACAGAAGCCGGAGAGATGGCTCAGGGAGTTACGATGCATAACTGCTCCTCTAGAGAGCCCAGCTTCCACTCCCAGCACCTCTATGGTGGCAAACTCTGGGGGATTGAGACCCCTCTTCTGGCCCCCTCAAACATTGCACACACATGATTCACAGACATACCTACAGACAGACAAAACACCCATACTTATAAAGCAAAAATAAATCTTTAATTTTTTAAAAGAATATATGACCATTGTATCTGGAGAACAAATGCCAGCAAATCAGCAGCGGGTGGGTGGTCTTCTGTCTTGTATCTTCCTTGCTCCATGCCACAGAGCCCAGCTTCAGCCACTGTTTGGGCCACAGACTCTGTCTTCACGGTCAGCCCTGACACCACCACTGAGGTGGCTTGACTCCAGCCAACAACTGCTTTGGTACCCTGAGCAGTACAGAGGTGACTGACGTGGTCAAATCTGCAGCTTGCTTCTGTCTTGTCTCCCCAGGTTGTAATTAGTTCAAAGCGATGATGTGTGATATAAGGGCTGTGTTTCCATCTCTCCACTGCAGCTCATGTTGAAATGTAGTTCTTTTGTGAGGTATTAAGAAGCACAAGTGGGACCCCAGGTGGTGACTAGGTCATGAGGACTCTCTTTTATTAATGGTGGAGCCACTTATTATTAGTGGATGAATGGGTTGTCTAGAGACAAAATCTGTTATGGGATTTGGTGTGGCTCTGCCTCTTGCATGCAGTCCCTCTAGCCACGTGTCAACGTGTACTGCCTTGGGACATCTTTGTTCCTTGTGCCATCAAAGGACCTGTGGTTATGTAGGTCATGGACTTAGGGGAGTGGGGCTTGGGGGTGGGGACAACTACTATTATTCTGATAAGAAGACATCGTGTGAAACTGACTTTTAAAGACTTACTGTTCAGACCACAGAACAGTGCACTTCTTAGCCCTCATAGGCCAAGTTTCTTTTAGCAGACACTGATGACCACAGGCCCACAGCTGGGCAATGGGCAGAGAATAAGAAACTGTAGAGTGCTTAGTCCTAAGTGGATGTCTATATCACACAGAGAGAAACATAAACACACACATGCACGCCCTCCCAGTTCTCAGGGATATGGAAGAGGGCGCAGAAACAGTGTAACAGACAGAGGCAGCAGATAACTACAGAGAAATGGCATTTTCCCAATACAACAGGGAAGCTACACACATAAATTCATAGCAGTTCTAACACCATACACAAAATCAAGCCAGACAAAAATCCCAGCATGGAGAATGGAGATGGGTAAAAATATCCCATATCGAACTGAGAAGCTATTGGCAAGTAAAGCAGCTGGGAGGACAGTCTGTTTTCTTCAAGGAAGCAGCCCCTGGAGCACAACCCATGTCCTAGGAGATGGCCCTGTTCTCATACACATACATCAGTACCAAACGTACTTACTGAGTTTAAAAAAAAAAAAAAAGAAAAAGCAAGAAAGGAAGAAAAGAGCACATGCAAATGGGATAGAAAAGTCATGAGGAGATAGAGGAGAAAATGGAAAGCAAGAAATAGGCAATGGGTGTAGCCAAAATATGTAACACACATAGTATGCAAGTATGACATTCTCAAACAATAAAAAAAAAACTTTCTTGGGGAAAGTTCTAATTGGTTGGTCATGTACTCTGGTGTGAACTGAGATACTGGCTTCACTGTATATGAGGAATCTACAATACAGGCCTAGAATTCAGAACTTTGTGATAGAAGAAAATACATTGTTTTTGTGTTCGAAGAACCTTGAGTTGAAGAGGGGTGAAAAGAAAGGCCTGTGGTTAAAGCAAACAAACAAACAAGCAAACTTGGCTACCAGGGTAGGGTTTGCTGGGTTGGCTCAACCAGCCTGGTTTCCAGGCAGAGCCAGCTGGGCTCGCCTTTCCTTCTCCGTCTCCTCAGCCCCAAGCAGCTTTGAGTATGATGCTTGGTCAATTACAGATGCTGGACTTGAAGCCACAGCAAGGGTGAAGCTGTGAAATGCTGGATATTACTGAAGATTCTTTGATGGAACTATTTAATTTTGACATGTAATATACATGGATAAAAATCTACATGCACATAATATTGTCCTAATTCTGAGCAGACTCACCCAAGGAAAAAGAAATATCGGGGGGCTCTTATTGACTCAAGAACCTTTAATTTACGGAAGATTTCCCACTAAAGGCTTTGGCTGAAGTTGCTATCCAACTTGATCCTCAGAGAAAGAGAGGGAATGGGCAGGAGGCTCCATTCCCAGGGGGCCACGCTGGCCAGTGCCTTTGAGCATAGCTTTAGACAGCCCTGAAGCCTGCCAAGCCCTGGATTCCAACAGTCACAAGGCAAAGCAACAGAAAAGCTGGGTGCTTTTTATGTTAATGGATCCAAACCAAGTTGGATCACTATTTAGAAAAATGATTCAGTTTTCCTTTGCTTTTCACTTTTTTTTCATTCAATCAGTGATCTAATTATGAGAAGAGCGAATGGTATTAAAACTGCACCAGGCACCAGAGTCTAAAGCTTGAGAGGGTAAATACAATTATGCATTGTAATGAAAGCAAGCGGAGCGCCTTCCAGCCTCTGCTTCAATGCATTCAGCTATGCTTTTGGAGAGGCATAAACAATGCAAAAAACCCTGTAATTGCTGTGTCAGTCACAGCATCCATTCGGAATACCAAATAGGATTCTGAGCCGCCAGCTCCCTGGCTTTGAAGAGGGTACAGAGCCACACTGTCCTCTACTGGGAGGGCCTCAGGGCCATGTATCCCTAACACCCTTAGAATCCCTCCCTGACCAGGCTTCCATCGCCACCCACAAACGTGTTAATAAGCATAAAACACCCACCCAGTCTCTCGCAAGATACAGAACTCAGAAAGGATGGGACTGTGAACAGGTATTGTTTCTCTTCACTTCTTCCTATAGACCCTCAATCTCAAGCCCTATGGATATCATGGTCTTCAGGCTACCTAACTGAAATGAAATATAAGGGGCCAGGTGTGGTGGATCACACATGAGTGTGATTCAGTGCTAGGGAGGCTGAAGCAAGAGGTTCACACGTTCATGAACAGCCTGGCCACACAACAAGACTCCGCCTCAACAAACCAAGACCACGTTGTGTTATTCAAAGGTAGAAGGCCTGATTAGCAGGAATAAGACCAAAATTCTGTTTCTAACGCTGAAAGTTTTTTTTAAGATGTGATGTAAACCACGTGTGTAACTTCAAGTTTTCAGGTAAGCAAACTAAAAATAATAATTGAAAAACACAAAAGAAACAAGAAATGGGTGATACTGTGTGTGAGACCAGGTATCTTATATAATCACTGATATCCAAAATATTATCATTTGATGTGTAGGGCATATAAAAGGCTATTAATAGCTAGATACTATGGAAGAAGCCTAGAATCCCAACATTTTGGAGTCTGAGGCAAGAAGATTGAGAGTTTGAAGCTAGACTGGGCAACATAGTTTCTGTCAAGCAAGCAAAAAAGAAAAAGATTAACAACAACAAAGTTTTAGCAAAGTATTTGGCATCAAGAGGCTGGAGATGTGCTCAGTGGTTAAGAGCACTTCCTACTCTTCAGTTGCTTAATTTCCAGCACCCACAGTCAGGAGGCTCATGACCACCTATATCTCCAGCTCCAGGAGATCTGAAGCCCTCTCTGGCTCTTATTGGCACCACACTCATGTGCACAAACCCCACACAGATACACACATGCATAATTAAAAATAAAATTAAATATTAAAAAATTGGAATCAAGTGTGTATGCACAAGGTTCCCGGGTCTTGTGAATCTAAAACTATTGGCACACCATCCCCTTCCCAGAAGCTTTGGAGATAGAGGCAGGGAAGGGTGGGTCTTCATTATGTAGGGAGAGTACTGGTTCTTCATCATATAGGGCTGTGCTCCATGCACAACACAGGGAAGATTAGCCAGGCATAGGGCTGTAATCCCAGTTATGTGGGATGCTGAGGCAGGAGGTTCAGCAGTTCAGGTACTGTCTAGACTACTGCTGAGTTCCTTGGATACGTTGGTGAGATCCTCTGTCAAAACTAAAAGTGGAAAAACATGTGGGGATATTCAAAATTAGCCTAGTGTTCATCTGCAGATGAGAAGATTAAAAAAAAAAGTGGCATACATACACAATGGCAATTTAGTTAATCACAAAGATGAATAAGATTATGTGATTTGAAAGAAAACAAATGTAGCTGTCAATGGACATTCCCTGGAAAAGCCACACTGGTGATTCAGACTGACTGGTTGGAACTTCTGGTTTCTGAGAGTCGGAATGTAAAAAATCAGAATTGAAATTTTTCTTGGGCTTCTTTAGTCCTTGTCATAGCCACATGTAACCCACCTCTGCATCTGACTATCACATAAGGGAAGTCCTCTTGTATACATTTGCTTTGAAAACTGTTGGCTTCCCGCAACCTGAGAGCTCTGGATTGTATCTGAAATCTGTAGCAGACTGCACAGTTTTGCTGTCACCTGCCTTTTCGTTGCATTTGCTAAGTGCATTGACTTAGAACTTTGTTTTGTTCCTATAAAATATCCATGTTACTAATTGTATGGTAAAACCTGTCACTCAGGACAATGTGAATCTATATTTCCAGGTCCTGGTCACCCATATTTAATTCATCCATGCTCTCTGCTCCTGAGCAGACGCGATGAAGCTCCGACCCAGGATGGACGTGGTTAAGATCTTCCCTGCTAAGCCACCTCGTGGGCTACACAGATTATTAGAAATGGGCTAGTCCAGGTGTGAGAGTTAGCCGAGAAGAGGCTAGATATAATGGGCCAAGCAGTGTTTAAAAGAATACAATTTGTGTGTTGTTATTTCGGGGCGTAAGCTAGTCAGGTGGCTGGGAGCCAGGTGGAACACAGCCCGCAGTTCCTACTACAATAAAGTAGTCCTTTTTTATCCCCTTTGGAGAGCTGAGGTTTTTGCTATTTTGTTACCCAGATGAAACACTCAACATGATGCACTTTTACCAGGTATCATCCAGATCATCACTAGGGACCAGCATGAGCCCTCTGGCTTGATCTTTTGTGTTATCTCCTTGAATGGATGTTGATGAGTTCTTTCATGAGGCTATTATATGATGTAGTTGCATCCATCGGATTTTTTTTCTGAACTAGGTATTAAATATGCAGTTATTTGCATCATAACATTTATTAGAAACTTTGTTTGCCTTATTTCTGCTAACCATTCCCACCAGCTCTGAATTATACTTTCTTCTTTCCTATTATTGCACACACATGCATCCGCCTCCAAACAATGCACATAGCAACCAACCAATTAGTAACCTAAGACCCCCCATCTGCATCTAGCTACATATAGCACACTGTTAATAATGGAATAATTTCTTTTCCCTAAAATAGTCCTTAATGGTAAACAAGTTCTATTCAAATATGACAAATCAAAACATTTCCAATGCATCCTCACAATAGGGTAGGAGGAAATATTAATGAGGCCTAGAATGTGTTTTGGTACCTGTTCAAAAAAGACAAACTATGGGGGCCAGTGTGATGTCTCAACAGGTTAAGGAACTTACTGCCAATCCTGATGACAAGAGTTCCATCCCCAGAGCCCACATGAGGAAAAGAGAACACAAATTTCTATAAGTTGCCCTTTGACCTCCACATACACACTGCAGAATCCATGTGCCCGCATATGTAAATAATAAATAACACAATTAAATAAAATAGGCCAAACTGTGTTCCTTAAGTGAACTTTTATGGAGAATATTTCCGATATTATTCCTATGCACAATCAGGCAAGCATATGACTAAAATCAGATTCACTATGGGCAGGGACATGACTAGTGAGCAAAGGCTTATCTTATCCAAGGTCATTGATCAAAATTCAGAATTTCTCATGCTATGTCCCTTAGCAATCAAGTCATTCTTCTTTTGATCTCTATAAAATTAAGCACCAAACAAAGATACGGGTCACTGAGTCCTCATTCATGTGGACTGCTGTCATTCTTGACAGCATGATTCTTTCTGTTCTGTACTATCAGGTACTTTTGAGTAAAGTTTTCTGTATATTTTGCTATCTTTATGAACCGTTACTTCAGTTCCTTGAATAGAAGGCTGAGAACCTGGAAGCACCTGGTCCAGGTCCTGACCCTCAGTAACAGAGTGTAAATGGGAATGCCCCAAATTCAAAGTAGCCTCATTGGGAAGTCAATAAAAAAATACACCATCCCTGGAAAGAAGGTTAGTGTCTCAGCTTTCAAGGCACACATAGGTGTGACCACACAATTTCTTGAGACCTTTGATGTTCTCGTGACCACTCAGGATAATCCAGAGACAGCTAGAAGAAGTGGTCTTGGGTTGAGATTTTAAGTAGCACATATGTCTGTCCTCTACAAAAGCAGCAAATGCTCTTGTAAAGAATATTGCAAGAAGGTTTGTAAACTATAATACTTAAATATACACATGAATTAAATACTTCCTATTCAAAATTAAATATACTTCTATAAAACTAAAGCCCTGTTTTCTATTTACAACAATAAAGTTATCCTCTGAGGAGGAAAAGTGTAAGAGAAGGGTTTTGTTTCAGTCTTTGTCTGAATGGGGCAATTGAAACCTGATGATTAGGGTTGACCCAAACGCCTCTGACTGGAGCATAGAAAATGTCTTATGTTGAATTTGTATCCTTCCTTTGTTGAAAAGCTATTACCTAAACAGTAGGAAAAAAAATTCCATTAGGAAGAATTATTCCTTCTTGGGACATTTCTTGCAAACTGCACAGTGATTGCGGAACTTGCTTCCTGGCTAAGTACTTAAACCTATTTGTTAAAGTTAGCCTACCTGCGGAGAGGTATTTTCATTATGTCTGTGACCTTCAACCCTCTGAAGTGGTTGAATGAACAAATAGCACTATAAAAAAAAGTGAGTTGGCAGCCTTCAGTGACAGAAGCCTTCAGTATCTTTAGTCAAAGACACTTCCATTAGTACCCTTAAACCTAAGACCCATACCATTTGGAAAATATCAGTGATTTTATAACATAACTACTGGGCATCCTATGAAAATGACAAAGGAACCATATGAACCATCCCTGCTAAAGGGAGATAGGGCAAAGTATGACAACAAAGTTTTAGTCGTGGTAACTAAAATTTCAGTATTGGTCAGAGTCTTCCCACCATGAGCTCCTGGAACAGGTAGTGCAGCAGGGCAACAGCTGACACTGGTGATTTCTGTCAAGTGGAAAAAATATCACATCAAAGACTGCCTTCAGCATGGATGGAAAGGACCCACTCAGGTCCTCTGAGCCACTTCCTGTGCCGAAAGCTTCAGGAAATAAATGGTTAGAGTTGTACTTCTCACCAAAGCTTGTGCCAACCTGTCTGGGGGACACAGACACAAGAATTTCAGAAGAACTAGGTAGAACTCATCTTCTGCCGGTTAACTGAGTTCCTCAAATTAACTGAACTTCAAACTCAGACAACATTTCTGCTCTCCTTCTTTTAACTTTAGATCTTTGAAAAATTGGTTATCTGGAATTCACTTTTGTGTGGTTTCCCAAATTATAGGTGTCTTAGCTAGCTTTATGTCATCTTGACACAGTAAAAGTCCTTTTCGAAGAGGAAACCTCAATGGAGAAAATGCCCCCATCAGATGGACTTATGGGCCAGCTGATGTTACAGTTTCTTGATTGATGATTAATGTGGGAAAAACCAGGTCATTGCAGATAGCACCACGCTGAGGATGGTGGTCCTGGGTGCCATAAGAAAGCAGGCTGAGCAAGACAGTAAACAACATTTCTTTATGGTTTCTGAACTCAACTTCTCTTGAGCTCCTGGATAATGGACTGCAAGCTGTAAGTGGAAATCAACCCCTTCTTTCTGAAGTTGTTTTTGGTCCTGGTGTTTTATCACAGCAATGGAAACCTAAGACAGTATGGCTAATTTTGGTTTTGGTTTTAGAATAACTAGAGATGAGAAGCTTTCACTGGCTGCTTACTTCTGTTTAAAAAGAGCCAATTTCTTTTTTGCTATTTTCATAAAAGAATTTTCTTGTTTTTCAGTGAAATTTGGATTAAAAAAATAACTACAATTTTTGATTGTAACAGACCTATTTTAAATCTTTCAAGAGGAACTCCTAAAGAGGAATAGCTCTATTTTAGATACAGAGCTCTTACAGCCCAAAACAACAGAATTTCTTCCAACAATTAAACAGAGAAGCCCATTGGCTCTGTCCAATAAAGCAGATTGCTGTGTTACCATTGATGCTGGGGATGTTAATATACAATGAGTTGTTGGATATAATGGCCAATCTTTTGTAGCCGCCTTTACCTCCCATCACAGCCTAACCTGTCCCAATGACCTTGTAAATATGTTTAGATACCCCCACACTGTGGGGCCTCTCCAAACCTATCGGCCACACAAACCCCAGTATATAGGACTCAAATTCCTGATGCACATGTTCCTGTCAGGCCTGGAAGGCTCTTAGAAGACCCATGGTAGGTATTTATCTCTCTCAGAGTAAATGTGACAATATTAGCTATTGTTAGGAACACCTAAAGATTTGGGTATTCTATCCCAATTTTATTAAAACAACTAGACTCAGTCTTATGGGTAGGTTTATCATTGTTGGTCAAATATTAAAGCCAAAGGTAACTTCTCTGTGGGTATAGAAACTGGATAATGAATTTTAGGATGGAATTATTAAATAAAATAAAAATGAAATACTTTATAAAGGATTTGTGTTCAAAAGTCAGTCATAGAGAAAGAATGCTCTTTTAAAGGGGGAGAAAAATGAGGGCACTTGGAGTATAAGAGACTGTAGGCTAAGATTCCCAAGTAAATGTGTCTATAAGAAATTCCATAGAGTAGATAAGATTGGAAAAAGCAGTACACAATATTTATAGTGCGGATCAAATAGTGTTATTACAAAGTGACTCCTCGTATGTCTCATTTCTCCTTGTGATTAGAAAGTAAAAAATAAAATTTTTTTTTGCTCTCCAAAATCTATGGAAGTGCAATATATCCTTAATCCATTCCTATAACACTAACTATATTTGGTACATGAAGAAAAGATGATTTTATTTGGAAGAAATTAAGTGTTATCTAGCTTCTTCTGTATTATGACTTCTCACTTTATAGAACAAATAAAATTGACCACAAATCACTATAGTAATCTGAACAGTAAAGATTAATATTTCCTAAATTAAAATTAGTCAATCCACACAAGGTTGTGGCTACAGAATCAAAATGATTAGAATGAAGTGGAAATTTAATAACAAGCTATTTTAAATATTCAATAAAATAGACTTGGAAGAGAAAAATGTAGTCAGTTTTTCTTAAGAGGACAATGGCACTGACAGAGTATTTTTATTAAGATACTAGTATCCATCATCTGCTACTTTTATGCTATGCCATTTGCTATTTGTATGTGTATATATATATAATGTGTGTTTATTTATATAATGTGTGTGTTAAGGCAAACGCATGTGACAGCAATTGAGAGTGTGTACATCCAAGGACAGCTTTTCAGAATTGGTTCTGTCCTTCAACTGTTGGATCTGAGAGTTGAAACTCAGATATTTTGTATTCTCTGCCACCTCACTTTGTGCTCTGCTTTGTGCTTGTGGTTCAGAATGTGATCTCTCAGCTTCCTGTTCCTGCTACCATGTCTCCCCTGCTGTTATGGACTCTCTCTGGAACATAAAACAAGATAAGCGTTTCCTTCTATAAGTTGCTTTGGCCATAGGGTTTTATCAAAGCCATAAAAAAGTAACTATTACAGAAGTACAGTGATATAGGTTTATGAAAATGTTTTGATGAAATCATTATTTTGTATGGTAACTAAAACGTGTTGTTATTTGAAAAGAGGTTGTGGATATAACACAAGGATAGAGTGCTAGTCTATCACACGTGAAGCTCTAATTCAATACCCACTGAAGGCATGAGAGAGCAGAAAGGGGGTGACATTTGTGTTGGTGGTCTACTGGTCTGGCCCTCCCTTCATCATCTCTTGCTGCAGAAGAAAACACCTCTCCGCATTTTGCCATCCCTGTTAGTGTCAGCTCAGCCTGTTCCCTTCCTCTTTCCCCACCCCCTCAAGCCAGCTTTTTTATTCCCCTTGTAGATGTCCCACAAAGAGGCCCCCTTGGGCAGCTAGCTGGGTTTCTAGGGATGAAATAAATGAAATAAGATGAAGAGAAAGACCAAGCTTCTTCTTCCTCAAACAAGAGAAACCCTAGTTCGCTTGCCTCTCACTAGTTAGCAACTTCCTAAACAAACACCCTTCGGAAGAGTCTCAGGACACTGCCCCTTTAGCCCCAAGGTCCCCAAGGCCATCTTCCCTCTCCTAAGTAGTCTATCCCCACGTTCTTCTCCTTATATCCCACCTCCTGGGGATGGAGAGAGATTTATTTTCCTGGTTCAAGGAAAATCGTACCTCTTGAGGGCCTGGATCATTCTTTACCCTATCCTCACCCCTCAGCATAACCTCTCCAGTCATCATTTAGTCTCAGTTTCTACTTTGTGGAACCTCAAATAAATTCACTCCTTCTACCAATCACACAGTAGCATAACAGTCTTCTACTTTCTGCTTCTGGCACTCCCTGCCTTCCCATGCCTTGCCTCTGCTCTTCCTACTACCAGTCAGAGTCCTGAGTATGATTCTTGTTCTAAACTGACCTGCCTCTTAGCTCGCCAGAGCCAACGCTCCTTCCATACCTACTCTCTGAATATCTCACAGGTACATACACCATCCCCAGACAGAGATTAACATCTTTGCTTCCCTGTACTAGGAT
Organism: Microtus ochrogaster; assembly: GCF_000317375.1. NCBI lineage: Eukaryota > Metazoa > Chordata > Mammalia > Rodentia > Cricetidae > Microtus > Microtus ochrogaster. The sequence continues at coordinate 1,137,882 of NW_004949181.1, forward strand.
CTTGATATGAGAACAAAATAACAGTTGTCAAGGTCATAGATGCCTTGATATCAGGAGAATTACAACCACCTGCTCATCTGTGAACTGAAGTTCTCTGAAGAAGTCATGTTTGTATTGAAATCCTATAGGCTGACTAACTGACTGACTGATTGACTGACTGACTGACTGACTGACTGACCAAAGAACTGACTGACTGAGGGACTAAATAGGATTTCCTGATTGTGAAGAGATGAAATTTTGCAGATTGAGGGCCAGAATCCCATCTGGGCTATTTTTAAGTTTCTTTAAAACTATCTGTGGCTGACTTTCCCTTGAGGAGTCCATACCTACATTCTCAGTGTGTCTTACTCTCTTCCTGGGTGCCTTTCTTCCTTCAACCCTAATGCTTAAAATATGTGTTAAAATTTAATAAACTCAAATTGTGCTTACAACAACAACAACCAACTAAGATTTATAGATAACATGTATTGGAACTAACATTTCTGTGACTATTAAGTAAAACATTTGTAGTATGCTAGTTACTATACTAGTATATATGCCTCCTGGGATCTACTTCCTCTGACTTGGCTCCAGGCCCTGAAGTTTCCACCATCTCTAAAATAGCACTCTCTGCTAGGTATTTTATGGGAGCCTCCCAGAGATGACTACTCAGACACAGTATATTGCCAATTGAAAGTCTTTGTTACAGCCCATTAGGAATATTCTCATCTATATTACTATCAGGAACCAAGTATGGCTTGGAGTGTTTAGGGTAAGGGGTATATAAAGGCAAAATCTAATTCCTGATATCTTGCTTGATAGCTGCAGGGGGAGGTTTTGTACAAGCAAGCAGTTTAACAGAAGCTAAAACAAGCAGTTAGCTGGAGGAAGAGGTTTACATAAACAGGCAGTTTCAAAGAAGCTAAGTTAAGTTACCTGGGGCACCGGACCTTAGGCTCCTAGAATAGGGTTGGGTAATTTTTCATGGGATTTTCCATCAAGGAGATCAAATCCTAAAGCCTCAGCAAGAATACAAGATGGAGGAACCTATGCACTGTCTTGCCCTGTCACAGGAATAAATGTTTGACATGTAATCCTGTAGGACACCTTTCAGAAAAAAATGCATGTCAGTCCACAGCTATGCTTGGATACAGCTATGCCAAGATACTACTTAGCTACATATCAAATGAATGAATTGCCTGGTATATTCCTTACAGCTCAATAAATCTGAGAAAGAGAGAGAGAATTGAAATGAGTTAAGTCTGTTAGAAAAGGTATATAGTCCCTATCCTGGGTAAGCAAGAGACAGCAAAGATAGCATTGAGGCTCTCAATGGCGTATACTTATCACAACTGTTGCTCATGCCTAACTGAGAAGGTTCCCAGAAACCTTCCCCAGGCATGCGAAACTTCGGAAGCTGACCAGAGGAAGTTTAGTCTACTTAAATATTCAGCATCCAGTTTCTCTTCCTTTAGACTAAATTCACTGTACTGTCTACAAATGGAAACTGATATCTTTTAATTCAGTCCTTCCTCCTAGGTCACCTGTTCATGGGCCATGGGGAACTGGTAGACCCATAGAACATCCCCTCAGCCCCCAAACTGTGGACATTACAAAGAGCCCTGTTCCCCTTCTGTGTTAGCTGTGTAGGGCTTCCATCCTTGAGTGTTCACAAAGCCTACTGTGACTCATTGCAGTTGTTCAGATCAACAGCCTACATCTCCCTTGCTCTTCTTTTAACCACTTGAGCTTGTGTGGCTATATTTGACCCAAGTTGAAAGTGTGACATGCCCTTCAATTCCACCTCATTGAAATAACAGTTTCCTCCATTGACTTATCTCCCCTACAGAAATATCTAATCAGTTTTAAAGAATGACATTTCTTAATGTCTGTGCTGCTGGG